>NC_056751.1:965000-1130000 GCF_019279795.1 Protopterus annectens
TCTTCCCCACCCCCCCCCCCTCATTTTTGGTTTCTATTGCTTGTGTGTTGTTAACTCAAGGTTCCCTTAATTTGAACTGTTAATAGCAGCAGTCTGCATTTAAAGTGGAGCAGCCTTACAAGACTATCTGCAAATATATAGAGCTGAGTATATTTTTCTGTATTATTCTGTATTATAGAGCTAAATTGTTGCTTAGATATCTGTTGTCTTAGTGTTCTGCAAATATACAGAGATCAGTATATATTTTTTTGGTTTTATAATTTGCACTCTGATTCCTCAAATCTCTGTTTCCCCACCCTCCCTGCTCTAGGTTGTAGTTTAAATTTGGTGGCTTTTGCAGTGCCCGCCCCACTGTAGATTTGATCTAGGACACTCCCCCAGTCCCATCTCTTTACCGCATTTTACCTAATAAACCCTTTCTGCACTTGCTTTTAGTCCTTTTTAATTTAATTACATTTTTTCAAACTGTGTGTGGACTAATATTGCTACATACTCAAGTGTGCCAGCTTGCACTGCATGTGAATTGTTTTTACTACTGTTTTTGCTACTTTTCTGAAAAAAAAAAAAAATTGAAAGCCTGTTTCCCACCTTTCCTGTAATTAGTGTTCCAGATACAGATTTGCTGTATCCAGGACTATTTGTAAGCTTCTGAGCCCCCCAAGCCTTTCTGTGTTGGAGGGAAGCCTTCTAGCTTATCAGTGGGAGTGGTAAGCACTAGGTAACCTGTCTACCACATAAGGAGTGGTTCTGGCCCAGAATTTGTAGTTATTGGCCATTTGGGCGGTCTTCCATCTCTCTCTCTCAACTTTCTGATTTGAAGGCCTGCATTTGCACTTGTTTCTGTCCTGTAACTCCTGGGCCCATCTCATTTGCTCACTCAAAAAAAGAAAAAAAAAAGTATCTGCTTTTACTGTATTTGTGTTTTTTCCTACTTTATTTTGCATTTGCGCCATCTTAAAAGTACTCAATTGTATTTATTACTGCTTGGTGTAACTCATTCTAAGCCTTTTAGTTTAAGCACTTGGGCTTCAGCCCAGTTGTTTTACATTAGGAAGGTATGTGGTCTGCACTGTGGTGGCAGGACAGGTAGCTTACATCCTTCTAAGTTGGGAACTGCTGATTGAGGGCTCAGTGTCTGTTATTCTAAAAGTGTATTAATTCTGTTTTAAGCACTTGGGTGCCAGGCCAGTTATTTTACATTAAAAGGGTTCGTAGTCTGCACTCTTGTGGGAGGAGAGGCTGGACTCTGCCCTTCTAGCTGGGAATTTCTGGTTAAAGGCTTATAGTGCCTGCATATCTAAACTGCTTCTTACTGAAATTGGTACACCTTGTTTGCTGTAGCATAGACTAGATCCAGGCCTGCTGAATCTAGCTTTGTTTGTATAACTTGAGCACTAATCCAGGCATTCTTTAAAGTATTCAATTGTTTTTTATTACTGCTTGGTAGTAACTTGATTGAAGTGTAGCTATCATTCTAAGTCTTTTGGATTAAGCACTTGGGCTTCAGACCAGTTGTTTTACATTAGGAAGGTTTGTGGCCTGCACTGTGGTGGCAGGACAGGTAGCTTACATCCTTCTAAGTTGGGAACTGCTGATTGAGGGCTCAGTGTCTGTTATTCTAAAAGTGTATTAATTCTGGTTTAAGCACTTGGGCTTCACGCCAGTTGTTTTACATTAAGAAAGTTTGTGGTCTGCACTGTAGTGGCAGAACAGGTAGCTTACATCCTTCTAAGTTGGGAATTGCTGATTGAGGGCTCAGTGTCTGTTATTCTAAAAGTGTATTAATTCTGGTTTAAGCACTTGGGCTTCAGGCCAGTAATTTTACATTAAAAGGGTTTGTGGTCTGCACTCTTGTGGGAGGAGAGGCTGGACTCTGCCCTTCTGAGCTGGGAATTTCTGGTTAAAGGCTTATAGTGCCTGCATATTTGAACTGTTTCTTACTGAAATTGGTACACCTTGTTTGCTGTAGCATAGACTAGATCCAGGCCTGCTGAATCTAGCTTTATTTGTATGCTTGTTGTTTGTTTGCTTGTTATTTCCCTGAAATGCTAATTCCACATAAAACGCGGCTTTTCAGCGCTTCTGTGGATCCCTAGTGATATCTGCATTGCTTACTGTATTTATTTCCTTGTTTCACTTGAAAGAAAGTTACTGTTTGTCGTTTTTGCATTTAAGTTACCTGTAACACATTGCATTTAAGTAACCTGGCACTTGCTCACTAAAGCAATTATATAAGTCAGCACTAAAATATTAAAAGCACTACACCCTCACAAACTCCCCTTGAGTACCTCGTTCCCCATTGGCCCTTTTTTCAATTATAAAGGAATTCCCAATACTATTCTAGCATGTCCAAAGGTCAGTTGTCAATCTCCTCTCTGGTCCAGCTGGTGAATCTGGGAATCTTGAGGCAATGTTACAACTGCCTCATGTACACAGACAACCCTCTCCTCCTCCCAACAAATTCCAACACATGTGAGAGATGCAACCATATAGCCATACTGGAGGCTAAGCTCTCTCAACTCAGTACTGGCAAAACCAGTCAGGAGGAGAAGGAAACCACACTCACTACAATTCCAGTCTCACATAGACCTACCACAACAGCAAACCAAACACATAAGCCCACAAAAACATACTCAGAGGCTCTAAATAAAAATCTGCCTAAGCAGCAGAGACCTCCAAAACAGACACCCAAGAAACCGCTACCCCAAAACAAAACACGTGCAACACATAGCTCACAAAGCCAGTGTGCCAAACAGTCACAGCCCTTAAGGCTAAACAACACACCTGCTACACTTGTAATAGGTGACTCTATCGTCAGGCACACTGACGTCCCGCTCACCAGGCTGAACAAGGAGAAGGTCATGGTGAGCTGGCTGTCAGGCGCTAGGATCTGCCACATAACACAAGCACTCAGGTCACTCCAAGGCAAGTACAAATATGACTCAGTCATTGTCCATGCTGGTGTGAATGACCTGAGATGTACCTCCCTGGACTACATGAAAAGAGACACAGAGGAGCTCTCTGAGCATGTAGCCCAGGCTGGTATGACCCTGACCTTGAGTAGCATCTTACCCTCACCAAGAATGATGCCACAATATGAAGACAAAATGATCAATTTCAACAACTGGCTTAAGTATTGGTGTCATTCAAAGGGGATCCAATGCCTGTCAGCCTGGGATGACATGCTCGACAAGCCACGATGCTTCGCTAGGGATGGCTTGCACCTGTCACCCCTGGGCTTTCGGATATTGGTAAAGGCTCTTGCTACCCCCATAGTGCCTTTTTTAGGCAAGGCTCAAAAGACAAACCCACCTCCATAGGTATCACAAGGGATAAGAAACTAAGAATAATGCTACTCAATGCCAGAAGTCTAAACCTCAAGATGCACGCACTCGAAACTCTCCTTAGCATGGAGAACATCGATATCTGTGCAGTAACAGAAACCTGGTTCAAGGCTCCCGAGAGCACCCCAGCACTACCAGGTTATACCTCATACCATGCTTTTCAGCCCCAAAACTTGGACCGTACCACAAAAGGAGGGGGAGTATCAATATTCGTCAAAGATACCCACACCTCCAGGTTGGTGGCACAGCACGAAGCATCAGAGACTATCCATGTGCAACTAACAGTGGGTAAAACTGCCTTCCAGTTTATAGCCTGCTACAGACCACCCTCCCAAACCCAGGAACCCCACTCGGCCTTCCTGAGAACACTGGAAAATATGAAGGTCTCTCCAAACACCATTATATTGGGCGAATTCAATTACCCAAACATAGACTGGGAGCATTACTCTAGCTCCAACACCCTAGCCCAAAGGTTCCTAGAATTTATAAACTCAAATGCTATGGAACAACTTGTTACCACTCCCACAAGAGGGGAAAACATACTGGACCTGATCATCACCAACATGGGGACTCTATGCTCCAGACCAGAAGTGTATCCTTCACTGGTAAGATCAGACCATAAACTAATCTCACTGGATATTCACATCCCGACTCCACCCCCTGCCCTGAAAACCACAGTGAAAAACTTCTCTAAAGCAAATTTCACACTCCTCAAAACCAAGGGGGAATCCTTCAAAGCCCCCGGGCCTGTGGAAAATACGGCCCAAACCACAGAATCCTTTATAAATGCATTCTATGAACACCTTCAGGAATGCATGGATCATGCAATCCCAAATAAAACCAAGACCCAATCCTCCAAAGGCAGACGTCCTGTCTTGTGGACCCCAGCCATAAACAAACTATACAAAAGAAGGAGGAAGCTACTACATGATAGAGCAAAATCCCAAAAAGGGAAGGCATCTCTGATCAGTATTAGCAAAAAACTACGGGCACTCATAAAATCGTTTAAGGCCAGCTTCGAGAGAAAAATTGCACAGGACACTAAGGATAATCACAAGGCTTTCTTTAGTTATGTTAGGAACCTGTGTGGGAATTCCCAGATATGCTCAAAATTAGTCCAAAATGACAAAAAATACACCAAACCCACAGACATTGCCAACATCCAAGCTGACAGGCTCAGCGCAAACTTCTCCCTCCCCTCCCCACCAAAAGGGCAAATATCTATCCCAGCAGAGTGCTGCCCCCCTGACATCTCAGATGCTCAGGTAAGAGCTGCCCTCTCCAAAGCAAAAAACACAGCATCAATGGGACCAGACGGTGTCCCGGGCTGCGTCCTACATGAACTCCAAGAAGAGCTAAACCCAAACATAAAACTACTGTTCAATCTCAGCCTTACTACAGGATATGTACCCAAAGAGTGGCGTACAGCAACAGTGGTCCCTCTCCACAAAAGTGGTGCCTCAACAGATCCTGGAAACTATTGCCCCATAAGCCTGACTAGCTTGGTCTGCAAAGCTATAGAAAGGATCATCATGGACCTCATAAATAAAGATGTTGGGGACCTACAGACACTGGATCCTACCCAGGTTCGGCTTTGTTAAGGGCAGATCCTGCCTCTTAAACCTGGTTGATTTCTTTGAAACAGTCACCAAGGCCATTGACGAGGGGAAGGTGGTCCACACAGCCTACCTGGACTTCACAAAAGCCTTCGATACAATACCCCACTCGGGCATTATAGATAAGCTCACCAGCTTAAATATAAACCCCTATGTCACTAGATGGGTTGCAAACTGGCTCAAGGACAGAACCTACATGGTTAGAATTGCTGGAGCCATGTCAGACTCCAAACCAGTTACAAGTGGCGTCCCACAAGGCTCAGTCCTGGGAACTCTCTTGTTCGGTATATATTTCTCGGAGATACAGGCCAACACGGAAGGACTGTGGCTGACCAAGTTCGCAGATGACTGCAAACTGGGCGCCATAATCGACTCTCCAGCCGACACAAGCATCCTCCAAAAGGGCCTCATAGAAACAGACAACTGCTGCCAGAGCCATGGCCTCAAGCTAAACACCAAAAAGTGTATAGTCATCCCCTTTGGCAAAAACAACGTGCCCACAAATTACCACGTAGGTGGTAATCCATTAAGTACAGAAGAAGTAATTAGGGACCTGGGGACCCAAGTTGATAGCAATCTCTCATTTGACAACCACGTGGCCAAAATTGTTAGAAAAACTTTTTATATAGCCCACCTAATCATGAAGGGATTCACATCTAGATCAGGGGAGGTCATCGTGCCTCTTTACTCATCCCTCATCAGGCCCATAATTGAGTACATTGCCCCTTTTGGGATGTACCTTACCAGACACCTGCAGCAACTGGAAAGACCCCAAAAGTACCTCACCAAGAGGATCAAAGGGCTCAGACAGATGCCATATGCTGCCCGGTTAAAGAAACTCCAGCTCTACTCAGTGGCATACCGCCTGCTCATAGGCGATCTGTGCCTGACGTATAAAGCCATGTCCAACCCAGAATTAATGGACATGCTGCACCTCAGAAAATCCAAATCCCATCGAGCTACGCGCCGAGAGACTTGAACCTCAGCACTGAAATAAATAGGACATGCTGGAGGGACAGATTCATAACCCAGAGGCTCCCTTCACTCTGGAATAAAATCCCAGTCCAGGTTAGGCAGAGTCCCTCATTGACTCTCTTCAAGAGGAATCTTGATGAGTGGATGGGAGATCGTAGGTTTACCCCGGGTATCACTTCTGTGTCACTGTTAGACAGAGGCACAGTATACTAACCTCGCAAAAGGGCATAGCAAAATTAATTTAAAATGGGTGGCGAAAGCCAAACACACTCTGGCTAGGCTTATAAATGCCCTAGGGCAGATAGCCTAGTATGAACCTATGAACCTATGAATTGTCCTTTTATGAATGTTTCATCACACTGAGGAACAGATGTTTTCAGAAACAGTACCTTGAGACCCATTACTGTCCCCATGGTGTGATTTATTCAAATGTACAGCTATAGAACTGACATATTTCTCATCAGTAATACATCTGACATGTTCTAACAGCCTAGTTTTAAAACATGTGTTACTGTCCCCCACATAAAATATGTTACAAGGCCATCTAAGAGCATTCTCTATACACCTACTTCTTGAATGCACAGACTTCAACATGTTTCCCAGCCATTCCCCTCAGCAGGAATTACAGCACTAAATAGTGATAGACCAGTATACCTATCCACCTGGGGAACAGGCTAACCTGTGGCCATTATGTGGATGGCCCTACAGTTGAGTGCTATGCAGAGACAGAACTTTGTCAGACTGAAACCCCTGCAGAAGTAGCATGTGCAGACAAACTCTGTTAAACTAGACTACACAGCTGCTCTGCATGCAGTTAGCAAGTGGAGAACCCCAATAGGTGCACAGACCATCACCTGGTCATGAGCATCACCTACAAAAGCCATGCTACCACCTATTCAAACCAGCTCTAGAGAGAGAGAGAGAGAGAGAGAAAGAGAGAGAGAGAGAGAGAGAGAGAAATAAATGAAACATAAAGTGGAAAAGGGAAGAAAGTAAAAAGGTAAGTGTAACATGTAAGCAAGTAATTGAATGTAGCACTTGGTCTCTAATAATGGGAAATATGATTTGGAGGAATATATGTCCCAACAAGACATGCTGTACTAATGTCCTACTAAATAGTTGTTATGGCCATAGCATCTGGCCCTCTCTGTAGTGGGAAATATCACAGATATACCTCTCAACAGTACAGATCCTCGCAGAATGTCTACATTTTACCATCATGTATTTTTGTCTGTTCCTCCTGAGATCTGTGCTTTTCTGGAAAATAGCTGAGGATTGAAGTCATCAGGTAATGACAAACACTTGAATTTAAGACTCCACATCCTTAAGAATATTCACTGTAATTTTAAATGTATCATTCTATGAACTTCCTATATTTGCAACAGGTATATTTAAAGTCTGCCCTATTTATCCCCCCGTCATTTTAGGCATTGTCCAGATGTGATGCTCTGAGAGGTTGTGAGGTGGGATCACAGCTCAGGAGCCTGACTCACCTAGGAAAGGACAGCTCATATATGACAACTGCAGGGGTGTCTATCAGACAGTTGTGACTGTGCCACTGCTAGGCCAGTTAATGGGATGTTTTGCATATCCATGGTACCAGTGATTATGAGTATGACACATGTTTGCCTTGTAAAGCTAAGATACCTACAGAGGGCATGTGCATAGCAGAGTAGTGTTACAGATGAGTGTTGAGTACATGTGATATATTGAATTAATAACATTCAACTGTACAGTATTCTGCTGGACAATAAGCACATTTGTGACTGATATCTGTAGTCACATACACTTATACCTGTGTTATGTCAGCCAAACCTTTGGCAGGTCTGTGAGCAATGGCATTGTAACATAATAGCCTACTTATGACTGTTGGACATCTTCCAGGTTATCACAATGATATCAATCCCTACTGTGCAATCAACGTACTAATGAATGGTGCAGCTATATTAATACAGTATCAATACTGATGTCCCTTACAACACCCATTTATGTGTGCCATTGTCCATATGTACTGCTGTAACAGGTTGAGAAGCATGATTCAGCAGCAATACTGTACTGTAAATACAGTGTGCCATACTTACATTCAACAGAAATGTATATCAGGTATCCCCTGAGCACATGTATGTATACATATGTTCAGCTGGAAGGCACAAAACTAATCACATGGGTTTCAAGCAGTCAGGTAAACAGGTTGTGCATGTTGCACATGTGTGTAATATTAGTGTCAGTGCATACAATAGACATATATGTGTACAGCTACTGGTGGTTGCATTGCCCTGATGCTGATGTGGGTACTGGATTAAGCACGATTATTAGGTATTAATCAAAAAAGTGTCCATCTGTGTTATGACCCTCTGTCCATGCCTACCACTACCAGATATATCAACACCTATATACAGTGGATATCACAAGTGTACACACCCCTGGTGGAATGCCAGGTTTGTGTGCTGTATGACAATCAGACCACAGAAGATCATTTCATAATGTTTCTCATCTTGAATGTGACCCATAACCTGTACAATGCCATTGAAATACAATCAAAGGTGTTTCTAGGAAGGTGAGCAACTATTGCCAAGTGAAGATGTGCCATGATGTAAGAGTCCATACCAAGACAGATGAATGCTGTAACATTCAGCACACATTCAACATTCAACAGTCAAGAGGTGAGGGTAAACACTTGCACCACACCACACTCATCACATAGTCCCTCAAAACCTACACCACCAAAAGACACACATAGAAACACAAAACACACACCTACATTCATGGAGGCTCTCAATAAAAATCTGCCCAAGCAACAGAGATCTACAAAGCAGAAATGCAAGCAACCACCAGCCCCCAACACAACCCAAATGACACATAACCCACAAACTCAGTGTGTCTCCCAACCACAGCCCATAAGGCATAACAACGTACCCAACACTCTAGTCATAGGTGACTATAGTCAGACACACTAATGTTCCACTCATCAGGCTAAACAAGGAGAAAGTTACTGTGAGCTGCCTGTCAGGTGCCAGGATCCACCACATAATGCATGCACTCAGGTCACTCCACAACAAGTACAAATATAACTCTGTCATTGTCCATCTTGGTGTGAATGACCTGAGACATACCTCCCTGGACTACATGAAAAGATACATGGAGGAGCTCTCCGATCTTGTAGCCCAGGCAAGTATGACCCTAGCCCTGAGTAGCATCCTGCCATCACCCAGAATGATACCACAGTACAAGGACAAAATGACTGACTTCAACAATTGGCTAAGCGTCTGGTGTCATTCTAAGGGGATCCAGTATCTGTCTGCCTGGGATAACATGATCAACAGACCACAATGCTTTTCCAGAGATGGCCTGCACCTGTCACCCTTGGGATTCCAGATACTGGCTAAGAATCTTGCCACCCCTATAGTGCCTTTTTAGGCAAGGTTCAAATGACATATTCACCACTGTAACAGGTACAAACATGCAAAATCTGAGGGTAATGCTACTCAGTGCTAAAGGTCTAAACCTCAACAAGCACTCACTCGAGGCACTCCTTAAAATGGAGAACATTGACATCTGTGCAGTGACAGAGACCTGGTTCAAGGCTCCAGAGAGCACCCCTGCATTACCAGGCAATAATTCATACCACACCTTTCGGCCACTTAACCTGGACAGAAACACTAAAGGTGGAGGCATGTCCATATTCATTAAGGATATCCACACCTCCAGGGAAGTTGCTCAGCATAATGCATCCAAGATTATCCAAGTGCAAGTAACTCTGGGCAAGACCACAATCCAAATTGAAGCTTGCTACAGATCCCCCACCATGCCCCAGGATTCCCACTCCTCATTTCTTGATACACTGGAAAATATAAGGGTACAACCTAACACCCTAATAATGGGCAATTTCAACTGCCCTACCATTAACTGGGAAAACTACTCATATACCAACTCTCTTTCTCAACGTTTCCTGGAATTCATAAATTCCAATGCTTTGGATCAACTTATTCACACCACCACCAGGTTCAGTAATATCCTAGACTTGGTCATTACCAACATGGGTGACCAGTGTTCCACACCAAAGATCAATTCCTCATTGGTCAGATCCGACCACAAGCTAATCACCCTAGACATCCAAATCCCGCCCCCACCCCCATTAGGGATACCACCATAAAAATTTCTCTAAAGCCAACTTCATGCTTCTTAAGACAAAAGTGGCATACTTTACAACACCCATGCAGAAAGACAATAGAGGTACGACTGCTGAATCCTTGATAAATACACTTTATAAGCACTTGCACGAGTGCATGGATTGTGCTATCTCTAACAGAACCAAGATGCTATCCTCCAAAAAAAGAAAGCAAATCTGGTGGTCCCCTGCCATAAATAAACTCTAGAACAGAAGAAAGAAACTGCTGAAAAAAAGTAAAATCCCATGATTGGAGGAACTCCCTGGTCAGCCTCAGTAAGAAGCTGAGATCTCTCATAAAATCCTCCCAAGCTTGTTATGAAAACAAAATCACCACTGTTTCTACAGACAACCATAAAGCATTCTATGGCTATATCAAGAATCTCAATGGCAACACTCAGATCTGCTCTGAGTTACAGCACTATGGCACTAAATGTACAGAACCAACTGATATTGCCAACATCCTGGCAGATAAGTTCAGTGCTAACGTACCCCCCCACCCCCTAAAGGGCCCATCTCTATAACAGAAGAATGCAAAGTTCCTGTATTCATGGCTGCACAGGTAAAAAACACACTCTCCAAAGCCAAGAACACAGCATCCATGGGACCTGACAACATTCCAGGCTGTGTTCTACACGAACTACTGAATGAACTGGCACCCCACCTAAGTACCATGTTCAATCATAGCCTCACCTCAGGCTTTGTGCCCACTGAATGGTGCACAGCAACGGTTATCCCACTCCACAAAGGGGATCCACCATGGACCCTGGGAACTACCGTCCATTAGCCTGATGAGCCTGGTCTGCAAGGCCATGGAACTTATCCTCATTGAACTTATAAACAAACACATTGGTAATCGCCAAACTCTGGACCTAACCCAGTTTGGGTTTGTAAAAGTCAGATCATGTCTCCTAAACCTGATAGACTTCTTCAAAGCAGCCACCAAAGACGTAGATGAGGGTAAGGTGGTTCACACAGGCTATCTAGATCTCGCCAAGGCTTTCGACACCTTCACTACTCTGGAATTATAGATAAACTCACTAAACTAGGTATAAATCCCTATGTCACAATATGTATTGCCAACTGGCTCACTGACAGAGTCCACACTGTGAAAGTAGCAGACTCCAAATCTGACTTTAGACCAGTGACAAATGGAGTACCACAGGGTTCAGTCCTGGGTCCTCTCCTGTTTGGTATCTACTTCTCTGAAGTACAGGCTAACACAAAAGGTCTTTGGCTAATGAAGTTCGCAGATGACTGCAAATTAGGAGCCATAATCAAAACTCCTAATGATGTGGACATCCTACAAAAGGGCCTCACTGAGACAGATGCCTGGTGTCAAAGCCATGGCCTCAAGCTCAATGCCAAAAAGTGCATTGTCATCCCTTTTGGTAAAAACTCTGTACCCATGAAGTACCACATAAGCGGTAGTCTACTTAACATCGAAAGTGTGATAAGAGACCTTGGGACACAGGTGGACAGTAGTCTCTCCTTTAATAATCACATCACCACAGTAGTCAGAATATCCTTCTAAGTGGCACACTTCATCACGAAAGGCTTCTCATCCAGGAAAAAAGAAGTAATTGGTCCCCGATACTCATCACTCATTAGACTCATTATAGAGTACAATTCCCCTTTAGGTATGTACCTTACAAGACATCTACAACAACTGGAAAGGCTGCAGAAATGTCTCACAAAGACGATTACTGGCCTCAAACAGATGCCCTATGCAGAGAGTCTCAAAAAATTCCTGCTTTACTCTGTTACATATCGCCTATCTGCCTAACATACAAAGCTATGTCACACCCAGAGCTGTTTGACATGCTCCACTTAAAGAAATCTCAATCCCTCCGAGCTACACACTCTAGGGACCTAAACCTTGTCACCACAATAAACAGAATATGCTGGAGGGATTGATTCCTGTCCCAGAGACTTCCCATACTCTGGAGCAAACTACCTAGCTATATCAAACAAAGCTCCTCATTAGCACTCTACAAGAAAAATCTTGATTGGATGGGAAATAGGAAATTCACCCCAGGGATCACTTCTATGGATCTGCTCGACATGGGCACAGGAAAATAATTTCCTTAGGTGGCGAAAGCCAGGGCACCGTTTTGGCTAGGCTTATATAGGTCCTAGGACCAATAGCCTAGTACCAACCTATGAACCATCTCAAGATTTGCATACACAAGTTTAAGGGTGCGCACACTCATTCAACTGGCTTATTGTACTATTATTTCCATATGTTTTCACAGACCAGATTATGTTTTCAATTGAATTGTACAGGCTATAGCTCACACTACAGGTGGAAATTGTTATGAAAGGAGTTATTGTGGTGTCATGTTCCAGTTGCACAAATACCAAGCAGTGTATCAGGTGTGTGTACCCTTTGTATCCACTGTAGCTATATGGACACAGCAGTACCTGAGCTGTATATCCAGCCTACACCAAGCTAGAGAAATCACCTTTGGTGGACAGCAGCAATACACAAACATCATAATAGGTTGCTACATTGGCTGTACAGGGACACATAAGTGTAGGCAACAACTTTGAAGCAAGTCCACCTATATCTGAGCAAGCAGGTAAGTTCACAGGTGATGCCCTGTAAGGCTGACTATGACTATGAATCAGACATATCCACACCACCAAGGACAATTACAACCATGTCTCCTCATATATTGTAAGTCTCAGATGAAACAACACAATTCACCCTGCACTGGGGGTAAAAGCACCTCATACACACATGCCATGGATATAGGCAACATGCATCACACAGTTTAGGTGGGAACATTGCCACCCTCTCCACCCTAGTCGTACATGGACATATGCACATCAACCACACTCCTCCCCTCAGCAATGGTGAGCATGTACATATTGTCTACTGATGGCAACAACAGCATATCTCCATGGGGCATAATAACATCAATGCCTGCCTCCTACATGAACTCAGGCATGTGCTCAGAGCTCCATCATACACCACAGTAAAACACAGACCTGCCACCATCCACACACCATCCACATGGAAGATGACCACTGTCAACCCTCTACACAAAAATGAATGGAGGATAGAGGATTATGCAATCAAGTGTCTAGCATTGGGGAAATAAGATAGCTCAGGGACAGTTGTGTAAGGCAAGCTGCTATAGCCATGATAGCTTGGAAGGTTGTGGTGTAGCCTGGTTTATTTGCAAGTAATAGCCACTGTTGATGTGCATTTTGACAACCGTATGAGGTCCTGTGACCTTTTCCTGTTTATGTCTTCCAGGTAACATGCAGAGTGCTCACCTACCAGCATTCTCTGTTGGGGAAACAGACATCATCACCCAGTATGTGACTGGACATTATGCCTTGTCAAGTGGACAAAGAGCAGAAGATGTGCGGGAGAGGACTACCCTGTAGAACAGTGTGGACCACAGGGTAAATGATGTTGGCCTGCACAGCAGAACTTATGTGCATGTGCAGCATCGGGCCACTGACCTCAAATGCCATGCCCATCAATGGGCTGCTGCTGTAGTGAGAGACCGGCTAGCCTTAGGTGGGGGCCCAGCCATCCAGCCCCCACTGACATCCACCGAGGAGCTCCTCACCACACTTGAGCCACACACTGAATGCACAAGCCATGATGCTGAGGTAAGCATTGTGGAGGTGGGTTAGACACACACACTGGATGAGAAGCGTGCAGGTAAGGGCCCACTGGGGATTAGTACACTAATGTATCAGACATACATGTATCTGTGTTGTATCTACATGCATGTGTCAGGTCCAACTGCAGTTGTGGATGGGGTTTTCTAATGCACAGAGGTGTGCATCTATGGTGAAGACAGAACATTGTGTATTATTGCGGTTAGTACTGTAGATGTGTAGACATGCTGCATCCATCCTATACCAAGGCCACATGTGCATCTGCTGACAATAACTCCCTCTCACAACTACCTAGGACCCTCTGGTCTGTTAATACATGTTCTGTCATTGCCTGGCAATACATTAGGCATGTGAAGTGCATGCAATTTACCATGCACACAACCATCAGTAATAGCTATATTGTTTTATGTAATAGCTATAGTGCTTGTGCATGTTCATTGTGCTGGGGTTAACTGTATTGCATCACAGTGGTCACTACTGGGGCCTATCTGACATGAATTCAAAATTCCTGCAGCATACCTCACAACTTGTCAATGCTAAGACATCTGGACAGAGGCCAGCAAATTGTGTTGGACAAATGGCCTAAGGTAAGGTCATGCATGACACATTACTGGTATACAGTGGATATATATTGTGTGTACACACCCCTCTTAAGATGCAAGGTGCTTCTGTTACATGCTAATTAGGACCACAACATGACAGTCCACATCTCTTCCAGCCTTTAATGTGACCCATAACAGGTACAGTTCACTTGTAAAACCAAGCATCTCTACTCATGTATTGCACCTAGAAGGCAGGCCACCTGTGAGGGCGGCAGATGTCCTATCAGCATGATTTTTCAGTCAGGTATGATACCTCATGCTGCTATATATGTTAGTACATTCACTGTGGCCTATTTGGCTATAATATCACATTCATTGGCATTGTTAAGGCACACAGACCACTTCCGACCATGTATAGGATTCAAACATATGGATAGTCCAGACACATCTGTACATAGGATTGTACAATTGTTTAACCTGATGCATGTGAGGCAGATGCTGTCACCACACTATATAAAGCAATGGCAGTGGGAGGTGGTCACCAGCCATGTATGGTATACAAATCAAAATGGTATAAGCCACACATGATATGATCCTCACACACATACAAACAGATGCCAGAATTAGGATTAGAACTATTGCCTGTCTAGGTATTCCTACTATCATGCTATTCAGTTATCAGACATGCCACAGAGCTTCATTGGAGTGAAGGGAAGTGTAAAGGGTAGTACACAGGTCAAAAATGAAATGAGCCAGACAGTACATGATTCGCACACACATTCACTTGCCAGTATGGGAATTAGAAGTCCTGCCTATCTAGGTATTCCTAGTATAGTGCTATGCAGTAATGAGATGTGCCACAGAGCTTATACATATCCAATTCAACCAAAGCTAGTTTTGAGGTGGATGACATCAACAGGTCTACTAAACTGGAGTGAAGGGAAGTGTAAAGGGTAGTACACAGGTCAAAAATGGTATGAGCCAAACAGTACATGATTCACACAGAATTAGGATTAGAACTATTGCTTATCTAGGTATTTCTACTATCGTGCTATTCAGTTATCAGACACGCCACAGAGCTTACACCTTTCCACCTCTTCCAAAGGTACTTCTAAGGTGGATGACATGAACAGGTCCACTAAATTGGAGTGAAGGGAAGTGTAAAGGGTAGTACACAGGTCAAAAATGAAATGAGCCAGACAGTGCATGATTCGCACACACATTCACTTGCCAGTATGGGAATTAGAAGCCCTGCCTATCTAGGTATTCCTACTATAGTGCTATTCAGTAATGAGACGTGCCACAGAGCTTATACATATCCAGTTCAACCAAAGGTACTTCTGAGGTGGATGACATCAACAGGTCTACTAAATTGGAGTGAAGGGAATTGTAAAGGGTAGTACACAGGTCAAAAATGGTATGAGCCAAACAGTACAATGTTCACACAGAATTAGAATTAGAACTATTGCTTATCTAGGTATTTCTACTATCGTGCTATTCAGTTAAAAGACGCGCCACAGAGCTTACACCTTTCCACCTCTTCCAAAGGTACTTCTAAGGTGGATGACATGAACAGGTCCACTAAATTGGAGTGAAGGGAAGTGTAAAGGGTAGTACACAGGTCAAAAATGAAATGCGCCAGACAGTGCATGATTCACACACACATTCACTTGCCAGTATGGGAATTAGAAGCCCTGCCTATCTAGGTATTCCTACTATAGTGCTATGCAGTAATGAGACGTGCCACAGAGCTTATACATATCCAGTTCAACCAAAGGTACTTCTGAGGTGGATGACATGAACAGGTCCACTAAATTGGAGTGAACGGAAGTGTAAAGGGTAGGACGCAGGTCAAAAATGAAATGAGCCAGACAGTACATGATTCGCACACACATTCACTTGCCAGTATGGGAATTAGAAGTCCTGCTTATCTAGGTATTCCTACTATAGTGCTATGCAGTAATGAGACGTGCCACAGAGCTTATACATATCCAATTCAACCAAAGGTACTTCTGGGGTGGATGACATCAACAGGTCTACTAAATTGGAGTGAAAGGAAGTGTAAAGGGTAGTACACAGGTCAAAAATGGTATGAGCCAAACAGTAAATGATTCACACACAAACACACACACACAGACACACACACACACACACACACACACACACACACACACACACACACACACACACACACACACACACACACAGACACACACACACACACAGACACACACACACCTGCCAGTATTTGGATTAGAGCTCCTGCCTACCTAGGTATGTCTACTATAGTATATAGATAGATAGATAGATATCTGTAGATAGGTTGCCAATATGGAGACACAATGGGCTTAACATACAGGGGATACTGTAAATATTGCTGGCTGTGCTGCTTGTGTGACTTGTTTGGTTGTAGCATAAATATTCTAACATATGTACTGTTTTACACTGTGATGTGTCATGTCATCAACTACTGACAGTTATCATTCTTTGCTCAGTTATTTACCAGGAAATACAAGATGAATGAAGCTGAGACCAATATTCTGAGGCATATAGACTACACATTCTGGCACACACCTGCCATTACGGAGGGGAACCTACAGACACTAGACTGCTGGTTCTGTGTAAATGGTGCAGCACCTTGTTAATATGCTGGCTGGGGTTCCCCTCCTTGTGCTTTTCTCAACTTCAAGGAATGGCCATATCCTGCTTGGGCCATACCTCTCAGCTGTATAGGTACACCCAGGTTATCCAGAGGCAGGACTCATATATCTGGTCAGTTTACCTACACATTGTGGTTTACAAGCAGTTTTGTGGCTATTCATTCATGGGTTTGCAGTCAGGAGTTGTATGGGTGGACATTAGAATTTCAAACTTCGCACAATCCATGACATTCATGCTTTTACACCCCCC
This sequence comes from Protopterus annectens, assembly GCF_019279795.1. NCBI lineage: Eukaryota > Metazoa > Chordata > Ceratodontiformes > Protopteridae > Protopterus > Protopterus annectens. The sequence continues at coordinate 982,198 of NC_056751.1, forward strand.
CTGTTATTCCCTCCTCCACCTAACATTATGTAAGCAATATCTCAGATGTATCCCAATAGTTGGGCCTTTATCCCAGTAGTATTTATGGCCTGATCCACAGTCCTTGCAGTAGGACATGGGGAGGCATGTTACTTGCATTTGTCAACATGGCCTTGTATTTGTTTTCTGCTTACTGTTAGGTTGTTAGTTGGGAACCCCTGACATTCTATACATTGGCACTATGGGTGAGGCATGGGTCTTTGCCACAGAGCAGTAGGCCATTTGAGAGTGCTGCTGTCCATCTGTTACTGAATTTCTACATGGGATTGTGGGGGAGGGGGCTGCACACCTGCAGACTTTAACATTTAAAATGACTGTACTGGTATTTCGGTTACTCTGTTGGCTTCCATTTAATATTGTATTGTGACCTATCATGCAGACAGGAGGCATATCAGTAAAGTACACATGTTAGATCTTAATAGCATATATTTAACTTTCAGACTTCTTACCCTTCATAACTGGAATGCAACTGGCAGACCTGTTGTAGTATGTCTGTGTAGGTCTGGTGGGGGGCTGTTTATCATTGCCATCATTTGGGGGTCTTAGCTCAGCCTTTCTTCATGGTCATCTACACCTGTCCTGCTGGGTGAGGCTGGTGGTGGATATGTGACCCTCATTGACATCCATGTGTGTGACCTATTGACACCCACAGTTCTTTGAGCCATCACATGTACTGCAATGGGGGTTGTCACCTTGTGTACTGCTGCCTAGTATGTTGACACCAGTATTTGTTATGAATTTCCTGTTGTCCCATATAGCTGCCTGCTGATATCCCATTCAGCCACCCAATTCCCTTGCATGCTTGCATCCATATCATACATACAAGTATGAGAACATACTACTCCATTCAGTAATTGAAAGGAAGAGTGACTTACTTTGTTGCTGGGCCAGTACTGAGGACAGTGCTGGAAGGCTGACTATATTGGATGCACATAGTACACTCCCTGTACATGGTAAAGCTCAGGTAGTGTCATGTTTGTCATCCCTTTTAATGTATGTACAAGTCAGAGAGAGGTATCAGTCCCTGGGTCTCTACACTGTCAGTGTGTGTACTATGCTGTGCCTCTTTGCCAAGGCCTGAGCATACTGTGCATGCCACCTTCTGCCTATGGGGCAGGCTCAAGTATGTTCCTCCTCCAAGTCCCTCTGTGTCTGTTCTGGCCTTGGCAATGGTGGTGGGCTGTGTGGCTCTGCCCCATGCTGTTCCTGCTGCAGCTGTTTCCACAGGATCATATTGTGTAGCATGGCACATACTATGAACATTTGTGTATATGTAACTGGAGAGTACTTCAAGGCTGCACCGGACATGTCAAGGCAGTGGAACCGTGACTTGAACATCTCAAACACATGCTCTACAATGATCCTGGTTTGTATATGTGCCTCATTATGGTGTTCTTGTTCGGGTGTGTGTGCATTTCTGATGGCTGTCATCAGCCACAGCTCCAGTGCCTAGCCAGCATCCCCCACTAAATGTCCATATGGGATGTCCCCCCTGCAAATGCCTGATACAGCTGTAAGCAATGCCAGATGTGGGATTCGTGATAGCTTCCAGGACTGCCAGCACACACATTCATGAGAAAATTGCACACGACATGGCAGTTGATGGAGGGAAAGCCCTTGCGGTTTATGTAGACCCTACCCCGCTCACTGGGTGGTGCTTTGATGTGGATGTACATGCAGTGTATAGCAGCAACTACCTCAGGGTATTCTGCTATATGGTGAAAGAGATGCATACGTATGGTCAGCATCTCACAGGCGGTGGGGAAATATATGTGCTCATTGACATGTTGTGTCATGGCATCCAGGAACTGGTGGAGTACCCTAGATGCTGATGCCTGTGAGACCCCCATGATATCTCCAGATGGTCATTGGAAGGTACCTGTGGCTAGTATTTTTAAGGCTAGACATACCTTGGTATTCACTGGGATGGGTTCCCCTCTATTAGGTCTGTGTGTAAGCTGTGGCTGGCACAGATCAACGATTTGCTGTAGAATGTCCCTGTCCACCCTATAGTGCTCTACAATCTCCAGCTCATGTAGGCCCTGGTAGGTTACCCTGGATCTGCACACTCTTCTCCTCCTCCTCACTGTGGGTCGCTTGTCAGCATTCTCCTCCTCACCACCCTCAGTGTCTAGCACATATTGATTGAGTAAAGCAGCAGCACTCTCTAAAATTTTTAGTTAGTTTTGCTAGTTAAAAATCCCCCATCTGTGTACAGTGGCGGTGTAGAGTTTGTGGGGAAAAAACAGTCTGTAGGGTGTTTGCATACTTTATATTAGTGTGCTGGGCTGCTGCATGGGTAAGTGGCTGATTCTGATACATTCCACCTGCCAGCTATGCTAGTTCTCCTTGACTGGCTTCCTACTGCTGTTTCCCCTTCCCAGTTCCTCCCTATTTAAGCTCCAAGACATGCTGGGTATACGTAGTGCTCAAATGTAAACAGTGCTGCCATTTCCTCTTTTTTTTTTTTGTTTAAAACCCGGTGCGCGGTGCACACACCCATTTAAGCTATGTACACACTGCTCAGGCACATCTGACAAACCCCCTTCCTTAGCTGTGCTTAGCTAAGGGCAAACACGGGCAACAGAGCTCCAATGAGCTTACAGCAAGCATGACACACCCCCTTATGAGGTCACACAGCTCTTATATTTGCACTGTTGTATTGCTGCACCTATACAGTTAGGTACAAGCTGACACTTTGAGGAAATCTGTGATTCAATATAACTCCCCTCATTTGCATACTCCAGTGTCTAAGTCCTTAGTTACTGCACTTAGACAGACCCTTTCGCCTTGACAGCCAGTGCTCCCTGGTATTGTTTACATTCTGCATGCCATTGACTATAATGGCAAAATGAAATGCAGAATTATCTTAAAACTGACTTTTCTCATTTTTTTTTTCGGCATGATCCTGTTTGCGCCCCACTATCCTGAGCTTAAACGGCTGTGATCGGCCAAAAAAAAAGTTTAATTTTATAAAAAAATAAAACTATTATTAATGCCAATGACCTTATATTTGGCCATTGGCATATGTGTTTGACTGTAATACATGCTTTCCATGAGGTGTCCTCCCTCCGTTTGCTCAGATGCAGAAATGTATTCAGTTACTAACTGAATACATTTCAGCACTGACACTGTTCCTGCATGGAGTCTGGACATCTTCATGGATTGCAAAATCAATTAATTTGCATGGTTTTTACCAGCAAGTGAGGTGGTTTGCATCCTGCATGACTTTCCATGCAGGAACAATGTAGGGCTGCTCGTGCATGGGAAAACAGCACTTTCCTGAATCACTCGGTGGCCATTTTCCATGTAGGAGCTCCTACACTGTTCCTGTATGGAAACTGGCCATTCGTGAATCCTTGGGTGTGACTTAAAAGGGCAGAGAAATTTTAAAGCTAAGTGTGTTTTCATTATGAGACTGTATTGCTTTGTTTGGCAAATGTCTAACAATGTTTGTGCTATAAAATTAGAAATAAAAGTTTTAAATTAAATCCAAATATCTGTAATCATTGTAAAAGTAAAGTAGAAACCAGTATGCACACTGAGATATTTGAACAGATTTTATGGTAACTGGGGAGAAATATCTATGTAACGGGACACTGGAATGGCTGCAGGGAGGTTGGGGTGGCTGTGTATGGGGGGGGGGGCATATCCATTAATCTCCTATGGTCCCATTTGACCGTGTCCTGGCTCTGGATGAAGTGAATGGAGTATGGTGATCACAGTACGCTATTTGGAAAAAGACAAACTAGTTACATCATCCCCAGTTCATTACAAAACTAGCTAGAATTAAAGATAAATGAGATGAAAGACTTGGAGCAAACAGCTGCTGAGATAATGAAGAGGTTAGAGGTACTGGAGAAAGTAAATTAGCTTAAAGATGGATGAGTTGTATCCACTATAGTGAATAATAAATATATATATATATATATATATATATATATATATATATATATATATATATATACATAAATATATATAGATGTATGCATATGTATATAGACGATACATAGATAGAGACATAGATATACACAAACATATATGTGTGTGTGTGTGTGTGTGTGTGTGTGTGTGTGTGTGTGTGTGTGTGCATATGTGTATATATATATATATATATATATATATATATATATATATGTTTATAGGTTCATAGGTGTGTACTAGGCTAACAGCCCTGGAGCCTATATAAGCCTAGCCCAAGAAGTTTCCCTGGCATCATGCCACCCAAAGTTAGTTCCCAGTGCCCCTGTCAAGCAAGGCCACTGAAGTAATCCCTGGGGTGAACTTCCTATTGCTTATCCACTCATCAAGATTTCTCTTAAAGAGGGCCAGTGAAGTGAGAGTATGGGAAGTCTCTGGGTTAGGAACCCATCCCTCTAGCATGTTCTCTTTATTGTGGTAATGAGGTTTACGTTCCTGGAGCGTGTGGCACAGAGGGATTGGGATTTCTTTAGGTGAAGCACATCTAGAAGCTCTTGGTCAGACATGGCTTTGTAGGTCAAGCAAAGATCGCCTCTAAGTAGGCGATAAGAGACAGAGTATAGCTGGAATTTTTTTGAGTCTGTCCATATAAGGCATGTGTCTAAGGCCTATGATACTCTTAGTGAAGTATTGTTGTGGCCTTTCCAATTGTAGGTGTCTAGTGAGGTACATACCAAATGGGGTGTTGTATTCTATAATAGGTCTAATGAGGGACAAGTAGAAAGGGATTTTGACCTCTTTCTTCCTGGATGAGAAACCTTTTGTAATGAGATGTGCCACATAGAAGGACTTTCTGACTACAGTGGCAACGTGGTTATCAAAGGAGAGGTTGCTATCAACCTGTGTCCTCTGGTCTCTTATCACACCTTCAGTGTTTAGTGGACTACCACCTATGTGGTAGTTCATGGGCACCAAATATTTCCCAAAGGGAATGACAATGCACTTTTTGGCATTGAGCTTAAGGCCATGGTTCTGGCACCAGTTATTGGTGTCAGTGAGGCCTTTTTGTAGAATGTCTGCATCAGTTGGAGAATCAGTAATGACTCCCAGTTTGCAATCATCTGCGAACTTGGTCAGCCAGAGTCCCTTCCTATTGGCTTGAACTTCAAAGAAGTAGATGTTTAACAGGAGAGGACCTAGGACCGATCCATGTAGGACACCACTTGCAACCCATCTTATGACATAGGGGTTTATGTCTAGTTTAGTGAGTCTGTCTATGATTCCTGAGTGATGGTTGGTGTCAAAGGCCTTTGCAAGATCTAGGTAGGCTGTGTAAACTACCTTGCCCTCATCCACAGCTCTGGTGCCAGACTCAAAGAAGTCTATCAGGTTGAGCAGGCATGATCTACCTTTCACAAACCCAAACTGCGTGGGGTCCAGAGTTTGGAGATTCCCTATGTCCTTATTTGTAAGGTCCATGATGATGCGCTCCATAGCCTTATATATCAGACTTGTCAGACTAATGAGGCTGTAGTTCCTAGGGTCTGTAGTCACTCCTACTTTGTGGAGTGGGATGACTAGAGCAGTGCGCGATTCAGTAGGAACAAAGCCTGAAATGAGGCTGTGATTAAACAGGATAGTCAGGTATGGTGCCAGTTCACTTTGTAATTCATGTAGAACACAGCCAAGGATACTACCAGGTCCCAGGGAAGCTGTATTCTTGGCTTTGGACAGTGCGTTTTTCACCTGTGTAGCAGTGATAATAGGGACATGGCATTCCTCAGGTATTGTGATAGGCCCTTTGAGGGGTGAAAGGAGGGTAAAATTCACACTGAACCTGTCGGCCAAATTGTTGGCAATATCAGTTGCTTCTGTATATGTATTGTCATTGAGCTGTAACTCAGATCAGATCTGAGTCTTGCTGTGTAGATTCTTGACATAACTATAAAATGCTCCATGCTTGTCTTTAGAGTCTGCAGCAATTTTGTTTTCATAGCTAGCTTTAGAGGATTTGATGATGGATCTCAGTTTTTTGCTGAGGCTAACAAGGGAGTTTTTCCAGTCTTGGGAATTCACCCTTTTCTGCAACAGTGTTTTCCTTCTGTTGTAGAGTTTGTTTATGGCAGGGGACCACCAGATTAGCTTCCTCTTTTTGGAGGAGAGCATCTTGGTTCTGTTTATCATGGCCCATTCCATGCACTTGTTTATGTTCTCATACAGTGCATTGGTGTATGATTCAGCAGTCATGCACCTATTTTCCATTTGCATGGGTGTCGTGAAGTTAGCCACCTATGTTTTTAGAAGCCCAAAATTGGCTTTGGAGAAGTTTCTTACGGTGGTTTCCTTTGGAGGGGGGGGGGGTGAGGGTGGGATGTGGATATCTATGGTGATTAGCTTGTGGTCAGATCTGACTAGGGAGGAGGTGATCACTGGTGTAGAGCAATGGTCATCCATGTTAGTAATGACCATGTCAAGGCTGTTTTTACCCCTGGTGGGGGGTAAGAAAGAATTGGTCCAGTACCAAATACTGAAGCCTTTTACAGGAAAAATGTCACTCAAAGTGTCTGAGTCTGTACAGGGCACTGCCAAACACTTGAGGACAAACTAATACGTAGACCCTGAAAATTTAAGAATGAAATATTTAAGCAGATATTCTAAAGTTAGGAAGAAATCAAGCAGTACTTACTGAAAATAAAAAAAATAGCTTGTCAAGAATGATGAAAAGAGGGGAGTCACATGAATGGCTAAGCTTCACTCTGTTGGGATACAATACTCCTTTGCTTCTTCTCTCACCAGAAGCAAAATGTTAACACTAATCCCAAGAAGAGAAGCAGGCCATGGCCTATTTAGTGATCCACAATCTTATTCCAGATGTTGCAAGGGTCTGCAGGCTTGTAGTCTTTTTCTGGTAGATGCCTTGAATAGCAACCAGACCAATCAGGTACAGGAAGCACATACACTCACTCTTCAACCAGAAAGAGTCAGGAATCAATGCACTCTGCTCCTACTCTCACCAGGATCAGAATATAAGCACATATTCCAAGCTGTCACCTATAAAGCAGTTATTAAGCTTTTTGGTGATCAGCAGTCTCCAGGAAATAATGTAACTGCACTCCTTCTCTGACCAGAAGAAAATAGAAGCACTAATCCCAAGATGACTCCTGAGAGGCAAAATGTAGGACCTCCAATAACTGGTAGTCTTGCAATAGATGCTTAAAGGTAAGATGAAAAAAATGGTTTATCCTAAACACTGCAGTGTGCACTAGAGGAGTTAGATGTGAAAGCAGGTAACTTAAGTTTTACCTATCTAAAAAGTTAATATATATATATATATATATATATATATAATTTATTTTTATGAATATATATTTGTATGTGTGTCTCTGTTGATACATGCATCCATGTGTGTGCGTGTGTCAGAATGTCCGAAAATCACATTGTAAAAACCATTTAAGATAAGAAAGTAGAAAAAGTATTGTTTAACAGGTATGTAATATGCAAAATGCAGCTCTATTTCATATCTGGAACAAACAACATGACATAAAACTTGACTCATACTGCTGTGTATGTCAGTGCTTGAGCAAACTCACACCATAGGAAAGAAGGGTCATTCAAGAAGAAATCAAAGAAGGGTTGGTTAACCTACGGGTGAATGAAGCTTGAACTCTTGAGCTTCGACTGCTCGAGCTTCAACTTGCCAGCAACTGGATTTCCTCCACTGGAAATCAATGACAGTGAATTGTGCCAGAAGTGATTTCCTTGTGGGGGAAATTTCTCCTTTTCTTGAGTAAGTATGACCCTTGAGTTGGTATATATAAGTTCAGAGGATGCAGTGGGTCTTGCCCCTTTTTAAAACACTTAAAAAAACGTGGTTTTCAGCAAAATGTTTTTGGCAAATGCAGTCCACGGATTCCAGTCCTTGGTGCTTTCATTTTTATCTATTCACAGTGAAAGCTAAAATAAGCAGGTAAATATGTACTTATATAGTGTTATTGTTCAATCAAATAGTATGATTTTATATAACAATACTTACATATAACTGACAATGAAATATTACTAGTACTGTTTGGATGTGTACTGACTTCTGTCCAAAATCTAAGGGAAAAGCTATGCTGGGCAAGAACTGAGGCATATATCACAAATTACTATAGACTAGTCAAAAAATAATCTCTTCCAAACTTCAGAGGGGCGTTATGGTAAGTTTAATTTTATATAAAATGTCAGATGTGGATTCTTTTACAAAGTACAGAGTAAACACCTTGGCAGACTCTGTTTCTGACCTTTTGTTTATTAGGCTAAATGAAGACGTCTGAATCATAGTTACCTTAAAATTCTGTTTTTTTTCAAGCAAATAGAACACAATCTCCTTGACTTGCAGAATGCATTAATTAAGCACTAGTTCCACACACTATTCCATCAGCATTAAAAACAAAGAAAAAGTCATCTTCCTTCATTTGGATTGCTAAATTACATCTTTCTTTCTCTATAGATAAATAGATAGACAGATTTTAAATCGAAGGCATCTTGCAATAGAATAGAGATGCTACTATTGGGAATTCTCCGTTATTCTCTGCTTTACTATTTCAGTATATAATCTGAAATGCTAATGTTCAAAAATCGTTGTGCATTCTGACACATACTAGCAGTAATAGAATCAGAAGGTCTCATTGACTGTCTTACTATATCACACTACTTGCTTTTTTAATCACGTAAACTGGTGCTCAGTGTTAACTTAAAGAAGTGACTAAAAACATCTGAAAAGAAATGCCAAGTATTTTTTCCTTTTTTTTTTGTTTTTTTTTGTTTTCAGAAATTAGACAAAAACATTTTAGTACCAGTTCATCATGGATGAGATTCAGAAAGGGCTTCCACCATTGGGGAGTCATAACCTGGGTTTCTACCTCTTGCATTGATCTTTTCACAGACCTACCCACTGTAGTAATTCTACATAGTTCATAAGATTCCAGCAGAGGGCTATCTCCACAGCCATACTAAATGCTAATGAAGCATTCCAGTGGAGCAGTCTATGCTAATTATCCATTTGTTCTCCACTAGAAATGCCTATGGTAAGGGATTTACACAATGTATGTTAGCATGGATGGCCATGTTAATGAACAGGTTGTGGTCCCTGACTGTAGTCAATGAGGGAGACATCTCAAAGGTAAGATGATGCGTCTATGGAGAGGAAATGGTGAGAGGATTGTGAGTTTATGCATGTGTGTGGCAGTGTATGTGCTCTTTACATATTACTGCTAGGCATGTATATTGTTAATAGAGCAATGTCTGGCATCAGTAGGCATTTGCTATGATATAAAAGCATGAAACTCAAATAGCTGGTATTACTGGCTGACTATAATGTCCTTGAGTTATGAGGGACAGAGCGGGTATAAGGGGCAATATCAGGCATGTTATGTAAAACCAGGGACAACACAGAAGTACGAGAGTGTGTCTGGGTGAGTATAAGGGTGGAACAGTGCTGTCATACCTCTCAACAGCTGCGTTCAAGACAAAGCTGGGGACAGCACTAGACAGCACCACTGGGACTTTTCAAATATTATTTTAAGTCAATTAAAAAGTTAATAGGGCAACAGTGTTTTCATCATGATGTGGCTTATGAACAATAAGGCTAAAACTCTATTGTCTGGCATTATTGACTTACCTTAATGATCCACAAATTATGAGTGAAAAGGTACAAATAAGAGGTAACATTAGAGACATTCTGAAAACCCAGGCACAGTTGAGAGGGAATGTGGTATGCCCCTATTTGTGTGTGTGTGTTTGTGTGTGTGTGTGTGTGTGTGTGTGTGTGTGTGTGTGCGTGCGTGTATGTGTGTGTGTGTGTGTGTGTGTGTGTGTGTGTGTGAATCTGTATAGGTGTGAGGAGAGTGAATGGGGGGGTGTCTGTGCCTATGGGCCATGCATGGGCCACCAAAAGTGATTACCAGAGAAAAGTACTGATTAACACTACCAGTAACATCACATGATTCAGATATATGTAAATTATCTAATAATGCCATCTTTCCTCATTGTGACTAAAGATGACTCTGAATTGTGTTTTCCGTGATTGTAGAAAAGCCCTGTTTTGACCAAAACACCTTTTGCAAGAGGTAGGATTCTTTTTAAATCCTAATCCATGCTCCTACATATTACAGTTACCAATAATGGCCTTTTCTGCCGTGCTACATTATCCATCATGCTTGTACTAATATGTGTTGGTGAACAAATTTCTTAAAAAGGATTAGTTCAAATGACAATAACAAAAAAATGTGGAAAGAATTGACAGAATAATTCATTTATGGAAATACACCTGGTTCTGTTAAAAGGATGACAGCTTTTGTTGAAACAAGTCTTTTTTTCTGCCAAAATATGTTTAAGAAAAACAACTGTGTATCCCTATAACTTGAAATCATGTAAAAAATTATTTTAGTGACACATTAATTGTATTTTATATAACAGGAAATGAAATACAATGTTTTATCATTGCACTGCTCATCCTGGACCAGGATAAGTTTGAAGCTATCGGTTGTTAAAGGTTGACATATAAACCAAACTGACTAAATAACATTGAAAAAGATCTGTTATAATATAACTTGACATTGCTTGAGTGAAAATTCAGTAGCAGCATACAAGACAGATTTAAAGTATTGCATTGTTTAGCACTGCAATGCCTACCTTAATAGTTGCAGAATAACACTGAATGCATAGCTCAAGTTAAAATAGAAACTTGAAATGGTAAAAAGCAATGATTTTGAATCTAATGCAGAAATAGAATTATTCAAAAATGTGTTTCTTTAATAAGGATATTTGCCTTCCACTTTTATTTTTGAGATCAGTTAAAAAAAAAAAAACACTCAAAGGACAGCTCCACCCAAATGTCAAATTTTCCACTAAATGTTTTTTTTTTTTTTTCCGTCCTTTTCATTTTCCACAAGAAAGACATGCATTTTAAACAAAGACTCCTTTCTTTTCCTGCTGAAATCTGTTTTCAGAGCTTCTTTGGACTATATTTTAGCATTAATGTAAAGGGCCAGATTCAGGAAGCCTCCGTGTAAGAGTTATAACTCTTACACGGAGGCTGCAGTGAAACTGTGTGATGTCAGCATGTCATGCATATGCATGAGGTGCATGAGGCATGCTGAATCACACTAGTAACTCTTACACGGTCCGTGTAAGAGAGTAGGGGGCGTGTCAGTAGGCTAAGCCCTGCAAGCGGACACGCCCCCGGAAGACTAGAATGGCTGAAAGTAAACAGCCACGAGAGAGGCCATGGAAATGTGCATAAACACACTACACAACACATGCCCCGATAGACCATCACTGTATAAAGTGAAGAGATGTAATAAAATTAAATTAAAACCTTTTTTTTTTTTAAACCCCGTAAATGTTTGCTACTGTGTGCGCCCGTGTGCGCGGGTGTGCTACTAGCGCAATCACAGTTAGCAATCAGTGGAAAAGGATATAAGAACTAAATATGCAAAGTAAGCCAACAAGTAATAGCTTAGTGGTAGAGTTGCCGGCCTAAGAGTAGGCAGGCAGGGTTCGAGCCCCCACAACAACCTTTTTTTTTTTTTTTTTTGTAAATAAGCACTAAAAAGCCCCCTGACAGTATTGTACACATGTAAATGTATTCCCTTTTGTAAAATGGAATGAAACGGAGCATATATTCTTTAGTAACACAATAACAAAAATAGTCAGAAATGTACTGATAGCTAAGCTGCTGTGAGACGGAGTGCCCGTAGCTGAGTAGTGTTTAAAAAGCTGCAAACTGCATGCCTGTTGCTAGGCATCGGTTTAACAGAGTGAAACTGTTTGCAACTAGCTGTGCTTAGCTGAACATGTGTGTCACTAGCCAATTAAGGTTTATCCCAGCGCACACCGTTTGCGCGGCGCTCCCACAAGCTAACTGCCAGTGCGCATGCGTTACCTCCGCGCAAACAAGCGCAGACCTGGTTTTAAGTGCTTAAAAGTGCTTTTGGCATGTTTGATTGACAGGTCTCAACTCATTTCTGTCAGGAAAATCAAAAATCAGTTGCTAGATTCGAACCCAGGATACCATGTACTAGAGTCAAGGTACTAAACCACTAAGCCATGACAGCAATACCTAGAAATGCAGAAATAGCATATATATGGGATAAAATCCAGAATGGAGCATGATAAAGCATTTTCAGTGAAGTAGATACAATTCCAAAACGGCCAATCAGAGAAATGTGCTGGAAAATCGGCATATATAAGCCCCATAGGCGGAATACACAGCAGAAACGATTGTAGATCAGAGCTGCAGTCAGAATGAGTGGAGTAGGTGAGGGACGTTGCTTTCGAGCACAGCGTTGGGGCGTTGAGTAGTCCAGATACATGGTCTGGCTCCTTGTCCATCATCACGAGGCCCAACTCATGCAGGGCCAGGTCTCATGGGGAGCATATAGGGCAGAGGCATGGGACCAGTTGGCTCGTGATCTGACCAGTGCTACTGGCATTCCACGCACTGGTGAGCAGCTCCGTCACCACCATGCGGACTTGAAGCGACGCAAGCAAGTCCAGTTGTCCGAATGGATCCAGGAGGCCCGGGATATGCCCAACGCCCCACTACTGAGTAAGTTACATTTTACTTATGTATGCAAGGATTTCAACTAGCTGATACCATGGAGATGTGTAGTCCAATATTACTTCTTTTGTATTACAGCTGCAGGTGTCCGCTCTATGAATCGCGAGATGCATGCCCGTAGGCTGGTGCGGATGCGCCACCGTGCAGGTTAGTAACCCCACCCAGTACTTGTAAATAAATATTATACTGTAGCATGTATCACAACACTGCAGTGTATTGATTAAAAGTAATATAATGTGCAAGATTTGAAAGTCTGCAGGTATGGCTGCAACAAGTTCATCAGTATGCAAGTGTAACTGGAAATATAATTGATAGAATTAAACAGTGCTGTAATACAGATGTCCCACCATTAATTAAATATAGTGTAACCTGCAGTAGTCTCAAGAGTACAGCTTCAGAATCTGAGGTAGTCACATGTGAGATAAATCCCCTGTTGAAATGCTGAATCATGACAGAAGTGAGGCTGTTGGAAAGTGTTTGAATCACCACTAGTCTAACATGTGAACAAAGCCTAGAAGTAGCAACCTGAACTGTGAATTTGCAGGAAGTGTGAGACTGACAGAAAGGGTCATGTATGAATAAATAAAGTAGTAATAACCCCGGAATATATTAGCCCCAGTGTGTTTCTACAGAACTAAATGCATGTGGGAAGTACAACTTAATATACCAAACTGATTTCAGTGTGTCAGAATCTGGAATGTCTAGCCAAATGCTGTATATGGTGATCACAGAAAACAATTTGCAGATAGAATGAATGATTATCTGACAGACTAAACAGCCATAGTTGTCCCCTGTCCTGTCATCAAAGTGTAGCAGGATGATGTATCTGATCAAATTCAAAATAAGTAGGATAGTGATGTATTTGTAACAGGTGTAGCTTGACAGTCAAATAAAATTTATTTTGAAACATCAGCCTCAACTTAATTGTGTACCTATTATAAATGTAAATCAATGTGTAACATATGAATGTGTCATCACTTTCTATCTCCGCCCAACCCTATAATTCCATATAACAACACCCACTAAATAATGGTATGTGAACATTTCATTAATCATGGACATTTGTCCGTTTCAAAATATATGCATGTCTGTTCGTGCATGTGCCCTGTTCATACCTGCAAATCTGATGGCCTGTTGCCATTAATCAACCCTGCATGTTGTTTGACTGTGTATTTCTGTTCAAATAATGCATGTGATATTGATATGCCCCTTGTTCAATGGTGTTAATATCTGGGTGTTTGTTTGATGGGAATACCAATGCATGCTGTTACAACTAATCTGAATGGAATACAATGCCACTAACCCAAACTAACATAACTACTCACAAACCTAGAACGCTTGGGAAGGCAGGTCCCAGCGGACCCACCTCTCCCACCTCAGCTGGTGACTGCACCTGGCACTAGTGCCCAGGCCGGACCCCCCTCCGGTGGCCCTGTGCCACATTCGGGTGGAAGCGCTGCAGGGGATGGGGCCTGTCCCCCCTCTGCAAGTGTGGCCAGAGGGGTTCGTCCACTCACCCTCCGCGGTGTCCGGTCTGTGGTGCGAAGGGAGATCCAAGACACTGTTCTTGGGCCCCTACGCCAGCTTGAGGCTCGTGTGGCACAGCTAACGGCCCCGGCCGTTGCCCCGCCTACACAGCCCCCAGCACAGCCCTGTCCTGGGCTGTGAAGGAACAGTGGCAACTGCCTATGGGTGGGGATATCAGTTCCACTGTTGCCATCTGTGGGCTCATGCATCTTGGAAATCCCAACCTCCGTCCCCATCAATTGTGTAACCCCCCCACGTGTGTCATACACGCCCCTGTATGCGTCTTGTCTGTCTTGTCTGTTAACCTACCCAACCTACCTCCCCAGCTATACCGACTTCCTTCACCTGACATACCACTCTCACCTGAAAAAAAAAAAAAAGGGCACTCTGTACCCACAAAAAAATTACGCCCAATACATAGCTGTCCATGTCGCACACATGTCTGCTTGACATTGAAACAGTTAATTACAATTGGCTCTACAACAACTATTAATGTTGTCCTGACACCTCTCTCAGGGGTGAAAGGTTTCCAATGTCTCACCAAAATACATGGAAATGCACAGCTGTTGCTGCCAAAGACATGGGCATCTATGGGCCTTACCTACATCCCTCCTGCAAATCCCACGCTTGTTTCCCTACTGTCTTACCCTCTTTGTGACCCCTTTTCACCACTTTCCTGTCACCCCTTTTTCTTTTCTTTCAAAGAAATTAGCGCGGGTGTGCGCTTGTGTTAGCGGAGCTCACCGCCAGTGCGCATGCATGAGCTCCGCGCAAACGAGCGCAGACCTGGTTTAAAGTGCTTAAAAGTGACTTTATGGCACTTTGATTGACAGGTCCTGTACTCAGTTTGAAAGTTTGCTAAGAAAAATAAATTCCCACTGTCAGTCTCGAACCCAGGACCTTGGTAACATTAGTCTGCATGACCTACCACTAAGCAATGCCTGCTTTACAAGAACACAGTGCTAAAATAAATATAACATGTAATAGTAAGAATCAGTATAAAGGCAATATAGGAGATGTACTATCTAAAGCATGTCAGGTAGAGTTTTAATGGCCAAATTACTGGATTCCCATACTAGTTCAGTGTGAACAGAAACAGCCCTGCTACCTGTTAGCTTGTACATAATAATGTAAGGTAATGTACATATGTCAAGGTATGTATATCTACACATACATACATATAAATATATATTAATACATATGAAATATAGTCGTAGGTCTCAGTAGCCATACACACTCACTACAGGAAACAGTGAACATAATTGCAGCAACCTGAATCTGCAACACAGCCTGACCCCTGTGTGACCTACTTACCCTTCTAACTGCTTAAAGGTGGCCTCAGCACTTTGATTGATAGGCCCTATACTCAACTCAAAAGCAGAATATGAGCATACTAGTAGGCCCTACCACAAGACCATTGTAACACTAGTCTGTATGACCTACCACTAAGCCATGACTCTCATACAGGAATATAGTGCTAAATAAGTGGAACACGTAATAGTAGGAATGAAGATAAAGGCAATATAGTATGTCTACTACCCAAAGCATGTCATGCAGACTTTTATAGTCCCAATTACTGGGTTCCCATACTAGTGTAGTGTTAACAGAAACAGCCCTGCTAATTGTTAGCTTGTACCCAATAATGTCAACTAATGTACATATATGAAAGTATGTATATGTACACAGATATATATATATATATATATATATATATATATTTATATAGCAATACATATGACATATAGTTGTAGGTGTCAGTATGCATACACACTCACTATAGGGAACAGGCAAGATAAATGCAGCAACCTGAATCTACAACACAGTATGAAGCATGGTAGATGTACTAACCTTCACACTCACAAAACACTGTCAACAGCATACCAGCATGGTCCACGCCCTACAATCTGAAAGGGCAACGCCTATCTCACATACCCTTTTATAGCAGTGTCCTGAAATCACAGTGAGACATGCAATCAGTACACACCCAGCTGCATGCAATTAGCAAATGCTGCCTTATAATTGGTGCAGAGGCCATCACATGGACCTATGCAGATACCTACAAAAGCAATGAGTACCCACACTACACTCATGCAATACATTCATTGCACAAAACCGACAGAGAAAGAGAGAGAGAGAGAGAGAGAACAAAACAGAAATAAAGACAGCCAGCAGCAAAACCACCAGCAGCAGCAGCAGCAGCAGCAGCAGCAGCAAACTTCAAGCAGCACCAGTGACACACCAACAGCTGCCACAAACACAGGTAATGCAAAGTAGCAGGTTAATCCTGTGTATACTGTGACACCTCCAAATGTATCATAGTTCACTATCTATAGGTATGTCCATGAGATAGGTTGTGTGTAGATAGTCATGAAATATAAACATATGTAATATTGTTGTACATATGGGCCATAACTAACACTTCCATAGCTTAGAACACAAGGCCAGTTGTGCATATGATGCAGTAGTTCCCAGGGTCAGTAGAGGTTCCTCCTCATTGGTGTGGGACCACTGTGTATGTATGGCACTGTTCAGGTACATATCCTGTAGTATGGCCAGGGATTAATATCAGTCTGTCATGTGGTGCTATGTCCTCCAGGGGTGAATGTAGCACACATCCAGGGATACCATTTCGTAACAGTGATGATATGTGTTCTGCAATGATGAGGGTGGCTCTCACCTGGACATGTGAGAGGATAGGGAGGTTACAGTCATCTGGGATAACTAATAACACGTGTGTAGGACAATGGGGGTACCTGCACCTAAACTGTCTGCAACAATGTTGGCAATATCTGTGCATTTTGTGAATGTGAAGCATCTTAACACTGCTGACAACAGATGCCTTCCCGTCATGTGAATCTGCCCTGTGCTGCAGTAGCCTCCTACTATTGTTATACAATATGCCTGTATCTGTAGTCCACTGGACAGGATTAATAAGTGGTGTGCAGTTGTTCTGGGTTAGATAACTGTGTGCACAGTACATGCAGTATGTGGGATGTCTGTGGTAAGCATATGCAAAGGTGCTGGTGGTGTGTGTTGTGGCTTCCACTGGCCCAGTGGGCTGCATGGATAGCATCACTGTCATAACTACTGAATAACTGTGTAATAACATGCATACATAGCAAGGTAGTGTACTGTGCTTGTGGTGTTGTTCAGATATGTATATCCAGGCTGAGTAATGTGTGTCCACATCACAGGGTTGGATGGCAGCACACATCCAGTATGTATGGATGAACACCCAGAATGTGTCAGACGTGTCACCTGTGCAGACATATCTGGCCATTACCTGTGCATCCCCCACAACACACACACATGCAACATATGGCAGATGTACTATAGCAGTACACACATGTTCATAGGTTCATACTAGGCTATCTGCCCGAGGGCATTTACAAGCCTAGCCCATCGTTTTGTGGCTTACGCCACCCCTTTAGTATGGGGAACCATACCCATTATTTTGCTGTGCCTCTGTCGAGCAGTGACACTGAGGTAATCCCTGGGGTATATCTGCGATCTCCCATCCATTGGTCAAGATTTCTCTTGAACAAGGCCAGCGAGGTGCTCTGCCTTACATATACCGTGATTTTGTTCCACAGCATAGGAGTCTTTGGGTGATGAATCTATCCCTCCAGCATGTCCTATTAATAGCCGTGTCGAGGTTTAAGTCTCCGCCCTTGTGGCTCTGATGGATCTAGATTTTTAGGTGAAGCATATTCATCAAATCTGGGTTTGACATGGCCTTGTATGTTGGGCAAAGGTCACCTCTGAGCAAGCGTGCGACTGAATAGAACATACATGGACATGCTGGAGGGGCAAATTCTAACGGAGAGGCTCCCTTCACTCTGTAATGAGCTCGAACAGTTGAGAATGAACAGTTCATAGGTTCATACTAGGCTATTTGCCCTAGGGCATTGGTAAGCCTAGTAGAATGTGTTTGTCTTTGCCACCCAATCACAAGTTATGCTGCTATGCCCTTGTCCGACTTTAGTATACTGTGCCTCTGTCTAACAGCGACATAGAAGTGATACCTGGGGTACAACTATGATCTCCATCCACTCATCCAGATTCCTATGGAAGAGAGTCAATGAGGGACTCTGCCTAACCAGTAGTGTGAGCTCATTACAGAGTGAAGGGAGCCTCTCGGTTAGGAATATGCCCTCCAGCATGTCCATGTATGTCAGTGCTGAGGTCCAGCTCTCCTGAGCATGTGGCTGTATGGGACTCTGATTGCCTGAGGTGCATCACGTTCATTACTGCTAGGTAGGACATGGCTGTATATGGCATGCACAGATTGCCTCTGAACAGGCAGTATGCCACTGAGTCCAGCTGGATTCACTTTACCTGGGCAGCATATGACATCTGTGTGAGCCATTGCATCCCCTTGATGATGTACTGTTGTCCTGTACCAGTTGCTGTAGGTGTCTGGTTAGGTACATCCCAAAAGGTGCATTGTACGCAATTATAGGCCTGATGATGGATGAGTACAGAGGCACAATGACCTCCCCTGCCATACATGTGAATCAGTCATGATTAGCTGGGCTATATAACATGTCTGTCAATCCACGTTGGCCATGTGGTAGACAAATGACAGACCGCTACCATGTTTCTTCCCCAGGTCCCCAGCTACGTCTTCTGTACTCAATGGCCTAACACCTATGTTGTACTGTGCCACCAATGTGGAGGCGTGGGAATCTGCATTGAATACTGATACTCCCCCTCCCTTGTTCAAGTGTTGTGGCCGACAAGAATGGTAACAGCTATAACGTGGTAGTACTGGTGTGCTCCTGTGAAACCTGAAACAGGTTCATGTTACTGCACAGATATCGATGTCCAGAATGCTAGGTAGGGTTTTGGGTGCGTGCATCCTTGGGTCTAGACGTCCAGTGTTGAGTAGCATCACTCTTACTTCCTCATCCTTTGTGATACAAATGGATGTGGGTTTGCCTTATGAGCCTTGCCTAATACAGGCACTATGGGTGTAGCAGGAGGCTCCGCCAAATGTCAATAGGACTGTGGTGACAGGTGCAAGCTGTCCCTAGCAAAGCATACCACCCCAAGATGGCAGGCATTGGCACACCTGTGAATGACACCAGTATGTCAGTCAATTGTTGGAAGGGTCATCGTGCCTTGATATTGTGGCATTGTTCTAGGTGAGGGTAGGATGCTACTCAAGGTCAGGGTCAAACTGTCTCGGGCTACGTGCTCAGAGAGCTCTGTAATGTCTCATGTCATGTAGTCCAGGGAGGAATGTGTCAGGCCATTCACAGCAGCATGGACATTGACTGAGTCATACCTGTACCTGCCTTGGGGTTACCTGACTGTTTGTGTTATGTGGCAGTTCATAGTGCCTGACAGGCTGCACACCGTGACCCTCACCTCGTTAAGCCTGGTGAACGTGATGTGAGTGTGCCTGATGATAGAGGCACCTAGTACAGGTGTATGAGGTGTGTTGTTAACTGTTAATGGCTGTGAGTGTTCAGCACATTGGCTTTGTGTGATATGTGTTGCACATGTTCGTTTATGTGGTAGTGGTTGCCTGGATGTCTGCTTAGGAGGTCTCTGCTGCATAGGCAGAGCTGTGGTCTGAGCCTACAAGTATGATCATGTGTGATCATGTGTTAGGTCCGCTGTTGTGGTAGGTCTACGTGAGAATGGAAGTGTAGTGAGTGATCCCCTTTTCCACGTGACTGGTTATGGTGGTATTGAGTAGACAGAGCCTAGCCTCCAGTCTGGTATATGGTTGCATTACTCACATGAGTTTGAATTTGTTGTTAGGAGGAGGGGGTTGTCTGTGTACATGCATCTGTTCTAACATTGTCTCTGGAGTACCACACTCACCAGCTGGACTGAGGAGGGAACTGACAACTGACCTCTGGACATGCTAGAATACTATTGTGAACTCTGTAATCACTAATGATTGAAAACAAGGTCCAGTGGGGAGTGAGGGTGTACTGACATTACCTACAACTGCTGACTGATATAAAAGCGCCAGTGAGCAAATGCCAGGTAACCTAAGTGCAATGTGTCACAATGAAGTAAATGCAACAATGACAAGCAGTCACTTGCTGTCATGTGTAACATGGAAGTACGTACAGTAAGCAATGCAGATAACAGTAGTGAGTCACAGATGTTTTGCAAAGATGTGTACTATGTGGAAGTAGCATACCAGTGAAATAACAAGCTAACAGATAACAAGCATATAAACAAAGGTAGATGCAGGAGGCCTGGATGTAGTGTTTGCTACAACAAACAAGGTGTAGCAATGTCAGTAAGATACAGCTCAGATATGCAGGCACTATAAACCTGAAACCAGATGTCCCCAGCTATGAATGGCAGAGTACAGCCTATTGTCACACATGAGTGCAGACCACAAACCTCGTTAATGTTAAATAACTGGCCTGAAGGCCAACTGCCCATACCAGAAGTAATACACTTGTACACTGGGCCCACAATCAGCAGTTCCCAACTTCAATGGATGAAAGATATGTGTCCTGCCACCACAGTGCTTGCCACCAACCTCCCTAATGTAAAACAACTGGTCTGAAGGCCAAGTACTTAGTACAAATGACATAGAATGATAGCTACACTGTAATCAGGTTTTAACCAATCAGTAATAAGTAGAAGTTAACACTGCCTGTATAGAATGTGTACCATGTATTGTTGAGATACTATGCTAATAACCTGTTTGTGTACCTTTCCAGATAGACATGGCACCTAAACGGAATCCTGCCTACTCTGCTGCAGAGGATGACGTGATCCACCAGAGCCTGGTGCGTGACTATGCCATCCTGTTCTCACGCACCACCCAGAATCAGCAGGAGAGGTCTGCACTGTGGCAAAACCTTGTTAGCAGGATAAATGATGTTGGCATGCATGATAGGACATATGAGCAGGTGAGACATCACTGCAGTGATTTGATAAGAAATGTCCGCCAGCATGCTGCAGATATCCGCAGGCAACAGGCTGCCACAGGTGGGGTGGCTACACATCCCCTCACCAGACAGGAGGGGCTACTGCTAAGTGTTGTGGATCCAGCCCCAGAACAACAGCAACCATCATGCATCCTGATGGAGGTTGGATCCACACAGCAGCAAGACAGCGAGCGTGCAGGTAAGATGCCATATTCATTTATTGTTATTACTTTTACATTTGTTGACCCAGATAGTCTAGCTGGATATAAGTTCATTTTCAGTAGAGGCCTGTGGAGAAAAGCTCCACACATAACGTAATAAAGGCAGACAGACAAGTTGTCAATACAGACAGCCAACATAATAGAATTGTACACCAGCCTGTTAATTAAATCAACATACATGTAAGGAAGTCAAACAGTTTAGAGTCATACACAATGTACCGCTGGTTTCAAAGCAATCCTACCTAAAGCATAATGGTTATGAAATAAGGCAAAAGCCATATACATAATAGTTAGGGCTCAGAAGGGTAGAGGAGTAGAAGGAGTATGACAGATACAATGATATGGAAGAGGCAGGAGTCAAGAAGGAAGTGAGGAAAGAAGGAAGACAGTCAAGAGGAGGTGGGAGGTGGGGAAAAAGGGAAAAAGGGAAAAAAAAGGGGGAAAAAGGTTTTCCAAAAAAAAAAAACCATAAAAAAAAAAGGGGGACAATTCAAGGTAAACTTAAAAAGTTTCCCCCCCAAATGACATAAGAATTGTTTTTACCCCCCTAAAAACTGTTAAAATTTCAGGTTTTTAAAACCAAAATCAGGTAATAAGTTAGAAGTTAAACACTCCCCGGGGGGGTAATTAAGAAATTGTGAAAAAAAAAAAAAAAAAAAAAAAAAAAAAAAAAAAAAAAAAAAAAAAAAAAAAAAAAAAAAAAAAAAAAAAAAAAAAAAAAAAAAAAAAAAAAAAAGCAAAAAAGCATTTCTGCACCCCCCCCCCCCCCCCCCCCCCCCCCCCCCCCCCCCCCCCCCCCCCCCAAAAGGGGGGGAAAAAAAATTTTTTGGGGGGTTGAAAAATTAGGGAAACCCTTTTTGGGGATTTTCCAAAGAAGAAAAAACCCATTTTAAACGGAAATTGACTTTGAGAGGAAGGGTGAAAGAGCCCGGGTTTGGTACTATGACCTGTTTACGCCCCCCCAAAATGCAAAGGTTGCATGTGGAAAACCTTTTTACAGGATAAATAAAAATGTTGGCAGCTGATGGTATAAGGGAACTATGATTTTTTGAAAAAATGTACATGTGCAAAATGAAGGCAACAGGTGCCCAGGGGGGTTTTTTCCACATTCCCCCTCCCAGAAAAGGAGGGGCCCTACTGTTTAAGTTTTTAAATTCCCCCCGAAAAAAAAATTTATAAACCTAGGAAAGGTTTGGTAACCGAGAAGAAAATGCGGTGATGTTTAAAATTTTTTAACTTTTACATTTTTTAAAGATATTTAAAGTGGTATAAGTTTTTTCGTGGGGTGGGGAGGTCCAATGTTGGCCCCAAAGGGGAAAAGTTTTTAAAAAGGCCCATAATGAATTGTCCCACCTGAATTTCCTTTAAGAAAGGAAGTAAAACCTTTTAAAAGTTTTAACTGAAACCTTTTGGTTTAAAAGTTTCCTCCGAAAAGGTTTTGGGTGGCCCCTTCTTGACCTCAGAAGGGAAATAAAAATTTACTGATAGGGAAGAAAGTCGGGGGGGTGGGGAAAAGGGGGTCGGGGGGGGGGGTTTGGGGAAGTACAAATTTTTAAAACCCTCAAAAAAAGAAACCGGGTTTAAACCTTTTCCCCTTTTGCCCAAGGGGGGGGGGTTTAAAGGGGAAGAAGGGTAAGGGGCCCGTTACCGGGACCTCCAAGGAAAAAAGCCATTTTTGGAAGGGGTCCTTTTGGTTTCCCAAGGGGGAAGGGGTGGTTTGGGTTCCCCTGGGGGCTTTGCTGTTCGGGCCGTTTTTTGCCCAAAGGGGGAGGGTATGTAACCCCCATATGTTTAAACGCATGAGGAAAGGCCGATGGAAAGGGGAACCCCAGGGGTCTAGGGACGGGAACATGTGCAAAATGAAAGGGCACAATTTTCCCCATGCTTATCCTTAACTTCCGGGTTCCCCCCTTTGAAAAGAGGCGGTTGTGGGGCAAATTATTTTAAAACCCAATTTATCCAGGGATGGTGTCCTTTTGCGGCGGTCGGGGCAAATAACAAGCCCCGGGTAAAAATTGGGGGAAACAGGACTGGGTGTGCCCCCCGGGGGAAATGTGTCTGTCCCTGTCCCAAGGGGGGTTGGGCCCCAAAGGGAATGTGCCCTTTTTCCAAAATTTGCTTGTTTTGAAGTACCCAAAATTGGGGTTTAGCCCGGAACGGGCCCTGCCCCTCCAGGCCGGTCCTGCCCCGGTGCCCACGGGGAACCCCTAAATTTTGGCCCCCCGGACAGGAAAAAAGTCTTTTGGTGCCAAAAATTGTCGGGGCCGCCTTTTGGGGGGCCTTTGCGTGTTTTCCCCCGCAGAAACCTTTTAAACCTTTTCCCCACCCTAGGGAAAACAAAAACCAGGGGGCAAACAAAGGGTCCCCCCGGGGTACTGCCCCCCTCACAAACCAAAACCCAATTACCCCCAAAACACCCCCCCTTTGGGTTCCGGGGGCTTGGGCCCTCCCTCCCCCCCCGTCCCCAAGGAGGAATGTCCAACCTCCCATTTTAAACTTCTGCAGGAAAGGCACGTTGGAAAGGGGTACCCCAAAAAGGGTTGGGGGAGTAACATTTTGGTAAACGGTTGATGTTGCAATGTTGTAATTCCCAGAGCCCTCCCCAGGGGATAAAAATGCCCCCAAAAATTTTTTCCCGGGGCCCCATCACTTAACCAAAGGACCAGCGGGCACCCCAAAACACCCATCCCCTAACCAGCCCCAGGCAATGCTTTTTGTGCTGTTTTTAGACCCGGGGCCCCAGTACGGGGTTCGGGCACCCAACAGGAATTTATAACACCCCCCTGTTTCCCAAAAACCCATTGGGCCAACCCCCTCCCCCCTGCCACCCAAAATTTCCCCCACAGAACTGTTGGGATCCCTGACAGGTCACTTTTCCCAAAAATTTTGGCACCATTTTTTTACTTGGCTCCCCTTCCAAACCTAAAACCTCCCCAGGGCAAACCTCACAAAATGAACCAAAAAGGTCCCCCCTGTAGTCCCCAAAACCCAAAACAAACATGTTTTTCCCATCCGGGGGGCAACCAACCCCACACCCCAATAACACTTGCCCCCTTCCTTTCAAAAAACATCTAGGTAAAGGAAAACATTTTGCTGTTACAGGGTGAACACAAAATGGTATGGCATTTTTGGGTCTGTTGCTGTTGCGTATAAATTTTAAAAGAATTGTTTGTTTTAATTCCTAATTTTTTTTGGGGCCCCCATTACTTAAAAAGTTTTCCCCTTAAAATTGAAACATTCCCAAAACCTTTGTTTTGTAGTTTATGTTTGTATAGGGTGCTATCAACATCACTGCTTGTTAAGGGTAATTACCACCCTGCAAAAGCCACATCCCACCCCATCATTGTGCACACACACTAACCCCACCAACAGTAAAACACATACTTTCCATTTGCAAGATTCAAACCCATACCTAACTGTGCAATGACAGTAGAAACAGACACATTAGCAGAGTGTGCTATTTGCAGTAGCTGGAGAAATCTTTACTAATGCTGTACTTAGAGGGTGCTGACATCATCTGTGTGTAGGAGGAGGGATGTGCACCCTGTAGTGTGTTCTCCCAGTTGGCAAAAGGCAGTTAACCCTCCCAGCATAGTGCACACACATAAACCACACTCATACTAACACACATACATTCCCTTTGCAGCATTTAAACCCCTACCTAACTAATGCTATGACACTGAAGAAAGACGATTAGCAGAGCCGCTATGCAAATTACTTGAGGACTTTACTACAGGTGATATAGTTATACAGTCCTGACATCATCACTGTTTCAAAAGGGGGATCTGCATCCTGTACCATACTGTCACGGTTGCTAATAGGGACATTTCCCACACACACACATCGATGTGTTGGAGGTTTGCATATGTGGGGGATCCAGAACTCCAGTGTGATTAGTATATGGTTTGATTGCAACAATGATGGATATACTCCCAGTGGTGAGCAGTTTGTACTCATGTTTGTAAAGATCAGCTCTACTATATCTGCCCTCTTGTGGGAAGGTTGGTTACCTGTTCCATAGCCAAAGAATGTCCGATCAATGGGAACCTTAGAGCTTGGGTATTGTGGCTTGTGTAATGTTCACAGTCTATGTTTGGGTAGCTGGCATCACCCAGTATGATGGTGTTTGCAGAGTAATCTAAACTCTCCTGTGTCAGCATGAAGGCTGTGTGGGAGACCTGAGTTTGAGAGGGTGCTGTAAGAGCTCCTCTGTGTCTCTTTCCATGTGGTCCAGGGAGGCACGTACGCCCCAACAGGTAGCTGACTGTGACCCTCCCCTTGCTCTGTCTGGAGGGCGGCACGCCTGTCAACAGCTCATGTCAAGCAAGTGCACACCCCTCATAAATGATGTGGAAACCTTCAAAGGCCCAAGGCCTGTTGAAAATATGGACCAGACTGCAGATACCTGTATAGAGTCATTCTGTGGATACATTCAGGA
This sequence comes from Protopterus annectens, assembly GCF_019279795.1. Lineage (NCBI taxonomy): Eukaryota > Metazoa > Chordata > Ceratodontiformes > Protopteridae > Protopterus > Protopterus annectens. The sequence goes on from NC_056751.1 coordinate 1,007,854, forward strand.
ATGCATGGATCATGAAGCCACATATGAAAGCATGACCCAATTCTCCAAAGGCAGATGTCCTGGGCGCCGGACACCAGCCATAAACACACTATACAATAGAAGGATGGCGCCACTACATGATACAACAACCTCCCAAAATGTGAAGGCACCACTGATGAGTATTGGATGACAACTACAGGCACCCATATGATTGTCTAAGGCCATCTTTGAGAGAGGATTCCACAAGCCACTGAGGATAATCACAAGGCTGCCTGTAGTTATGTTAGTAACCTGAGTGGTACTACCCAGATATGCTCAGAGGTAATACAATATGTCACACAAAATATAAAACACACAGACATTGCCATCATCCTAGTGGACAGGTTCAATGCTGCCTTCTCTCCACACCACACCAAAAGGGAACATATGTCTCGCAGCACAGTGCTTCCCCCCCTGACATCACAGATGCTCAGGTAAGAGATGCCCTTCCCAAAGCAATAAACACTGCATCAATGGGACCAGACAGTGTCCCAGGCTGTGTCCTACATGAACCACAAGAAGAGCTACACCCAGACATAACACCACTGTTCAATCCCAGCCTTAATACACGATATGTGGCCAGAGAGTGGCATACAGCAACAGTGGTCCCTCAACATGCAGGTGGTGCTGTCACGGATCCTGGACACTACTCGCCCCATATGTCTGACTAGCTTTGTCTGCAAAGCTATGGCAAGGATCATCATGAACCTCACATATCTAGATATTGTGGACCTACAGACATGTCACCATACACAGTTTGGCTTTGTCAATGGCAAATCCTGCCTATCAATCCTGCCACTGTCAAGGGGTAGGAGGTCCACACAGCCTACCTGGACCTTGCATAAGCCTTGGATACAATACCCCACTTGTGCATTCTAGGGAAGCTCACCAGTGTACATAATAACCCCTATGTCACTATGGGTATTGCACAGTGGCTCAAGGGCAGAACACACATGGTAGAATTGCTGGAGCCATGTCAGCCTCCAACCTGGTACAAGTGGTGTCCCACAAGGCACAGCCCTAGGAGCTGTCATGTTCATTATATATTTGTCATAGGTACAGGCCATCATGGAAGTACTGTGGCTCAGCAAGTCGCAGGTGACTGCAGACCTAACACCATAATCAACTCAACAGCTAACACACGATCCTCCAAATGGGACTCTTTCAAACACCCCGCCTGTGCCCCAGCCATGGCCTCAACGTGAATGACAGAAAGAGTATAGTCATCCCTTTGTCAAACACTAAGTGACCACAATGTACCACATATGTGTTAATCCAGTAAGTGCAGACCAAGGAATTATGGACCTTGGGGTACGCAGGTTGATAGCATTCTACCATTTGACAACAACATGGACAAAGTGGTTAGGTAAGCATGTTATATGGGCCACATCATCATGGGATCCACATGTAGGCCAGGGGAGGACATTGTGCACCTTTACTCATCCCTCATCATGCCCATAATTGACTATGATGAACCTGTTGGCATGCACCTTACCAGACACCTGCAGCAACTGGGGCTACCACATATGTACCTCGACAAGGGGATCAAAGTGCTCAAACAGATGCCACATACTGACTGGTTAAAGTAGCAGCAGCTCTACTCAGTGACATACTGCCTCTTCATAGCTAATCTGTGCCTGACATAGAAGGCCAGGTCATACCCTCACGTAATGGCCATGCTGCATCTCAGAATATCCAGATCCCACCAGGATACACGCTGGAAATACTTGAACCTCAGGAGTGATATACATAGGACATGGTAGAGGGGCACATTCACAACTCAGAGGCTCCCTTCATTCCTGATTATTATCCCAATAGAGGTTAGGCAGACTGACTCAGTGACTATCTTCAAGAGCGATATTAATGACTGGATGTGACATTGTAGGGTTACCCTGGGTATCACTTATGTGTCACTGTGAGAAAGAGGCACAGTATACTAACCTTGGAAAAGGGCATAGCAAGACAGATTCACAATGCATGTTGAAAGGCACGCACATTCTGGCTAGGTGGATACATGCCCTGGGCAGATATCCCTGTACAAACCTATGGACCTATGTCTCTTTTTCACCATTGGCCCTATGTGCTGTCAATCACCAATGTAATCTCAATACTCGTAGCATGTGCAAAGGTCAGTTGTCAGTCACCTCTATGGTACAGTTGTGAAATATGTGTGTCATGTAGTAATGTCACAGCTGCCACATGTACACAGTCAACCCTATCCCCTACCCATTGATGTACATCACATGTATGAGATGGAAACACATGGCCAAACTGTAACAACAACATACAAGTCAGTCAGATGCATGGACACATGACTCAGTCATTGTCCATGCCACCACAGCTGATGTGGGATGTCGCTCACTGGGATACGTGATAGGGAACATGGAAGGGATCACTGAGCAAGTGACACAGGCTGGTAGACCCCTGACCTTGGTTGGCATCAGACCCTCACCAGGGATTCCGACAAATTAATGAATGCTAATGAATAAGTGTAGCTACAACACCCTAGCTGAATGGCTCTTAGCATGCAGTCACTGCATTGCTATGGAATACTGTCTTACCACTCCCACAACAGGTGAGAACATGCAGCTCCTGTACATTAACAACATGTAGACTTTATGCCCCAGACCAGGTGTGCATCCCTCACTACTAGGCTGATAGCATCTACATCTCACACTGTATATACACATCCCGCATGCAGCATCTGCACAGAAGACCACGGTCATAATGTTACCCTGTGCAAATACCATGTATTCACATGTGGCAGGCATCACACATGGTAACTATTGAAAGTCACAGGTACATATGTGTATTTGGCACACACATACAGCATGTGTTCATTGCCATAACCGGTGTAATCAATGTCATGCATTATTGTGAGGGACAACCCACACACATGGGCATTCTGTGTGTGCACAACACACATGGCATGTCTGTAATCAAAAGCCATACATAATTGTGATATCGTTTAGAAAGGGGTATGTGCATCCTGTAGTGTGTTTTCACAGTTGCCAAAAGGGATATATCAATTATACACACTTAACCCCCTTCACACACACTTGCCACCTGCTGGATTTAAACCCCTACTCAACTATGTTATGACACTAGAGACGGACGCATTAGCGCAGCACGCTATTCGCATTACTGGGGAAATTCTTTTCCCCTGATATACTTATAGGGTGCTGACATCATCAGGGTTTAGAAAGTGGAATGATCATCCTGTGGTGTGTTTTCCCAGTTGCCAAAAGGGATGTTTCTTTCATACACACTTACTTGCCACCTGCTGGATTCAAACCCCTACCTAACTATATTATGACACTAGAGACTGACGCATTAGCACGGCACGCTATTCGGATTACTGAGAGAATCCTTTTCTCCAATATACTTATAGGGTGCTGACATCATCAGAGTCTAGAAAGTGGAATGATCATCCTGTGGTGTGTTTTCCCAGTTGCCAAAAGGGATGTTTTTTTCATACATACTTACACACACACTTACCCCCCTTCACACACACTTGCCACCTGCTGGATTCAAACCCCTACTTAACTATGTTATGACACTACAGACGGACACATTAGCACGGCGCGCTATTCGGATTACTGAGAGAATGCTTTTCTCCAATATACTTATAGGGTGCTGACATCATCAGAGTCTAGAAAGTGGAATGATCATCCTGTGGTGTGTTTTCCCAGTTGCCAAAAGGGATGTTTCTTTCATACACACTTACCCCCCCTTCACACACACTTGCCACCTGCTGGATGCAAACCCCTACCTAACTATGTTATGACACTAGAAACAGACGCATTAGCACAGCGCGCTATTCGCATTACTAGGGAATTTCCTTTCCCCTGATATACTTATAGGGTGCTGACATCATCAGAGTTTAGAAAGTGGAATGATCATCCTGTGGTGTGTTTTCCCAGTTGCCAAAAGGGATGTTTTTTTCATACACACTTACTTGCCACCTGCTGGATTCAAACCCCTACCTAACTATGTTATGACACTAGAGATGGACGCATTAGCACAGCACGCTATTCGGATTACTGAGAGAATCCTTTTCTCCATTATACTTATAGGGTGCTGACATCATCAGAGTCTAGAAAGTGGAATGATCATCCTGTGGTGTGTTTTCCCAGTTGCCAAAAGGGATGTTTCTTTCATACACACTTACACACACACTTACCCCCCTTCACACACACTTGCCACCTGCTGGATTCAAACCCCTACCTAACTATGTTATGACACTACAGATGGACACATTATCAAGGCGCGCTATTCGGATTACTGAGAGAATGCTTTTCTCCAATATACTTATAGGGTGCTTACATGATCAGTGTCTAGAAAGGGGGATGAGCATCCTCTGGTGTGTTTTCACATTTGCTAGGGGTAACATTTGGACCAAGTGTGTGAGCATGCCCAGTTCAGCCTTCCCGTGGCATGTTGTGTGAAAGATGTCTCATTTATCTAAGTGTGTGAGCATGCCCAGTATGGGCTTTACATATGTTGAACTCTGCAGCCCATCACATTTGTGGATGAGTGTGACCTTCAACAAATACCTGCAGTTTATGGTTGTGTGTTCTGTGCCATGTTGTGTAGTTACTGTCCGAATGCTTTTTTGTGTGAACAAAACAGGGAGTATACTGTGCCTGCAGGTTTTGCATGGGATACTTTGCACACAATTGTCAACATCCGTTCATACTGACCTAACACTGTAGCACTGTCTAGTGTAGTGTTTCAGTACTTTCACTGTGGTGGTCAGTATCCTGGGCTTTAGTCCTATCACTGCTTTACATTTCCATAGTGTGCACAACAGCCTGGTTAGGGTCCAGTTGTGCACATCTGCACAAAGGCAGTGCCTCTACAGACCCTGTTAATTGCTGCCCCATAAGCTTAACAAGTGTAGTCTGCAAATCTATGGAGAGGATCATAATTGAGCTCATAAACAAAGATATAGGGGACATGCAGACATTGTACCCATCCCATTTTGGCTTGGTCAGGGGCAGATCATGCCTTTTGTACTGGGTTGACATCTTCAAATTAGTCACTTAGGCCATTGTTGGGGAAAGGCAGTCCATACAGCCTACCTTGGCCTTGCAAACACTTTCAACACAATACCCCACTCGGGTATTGTGGAAAACCCTAACAACTGAAATGTAAACCCATATGTCACAAGATGGGTTGCAAACTGGCTTAAGGACGGGACCCACAGGGTTAGAGTTGCTGGCACTATGTTAGACTCCAGGCTGGTCACAGGTGGTGTCACACAGGGCTCAGTCCTTGGCCCCCTATTGTTTGTCATGTACTTCCCAGAAGTACAGGCCAACATGGGAGGACTTTGGATGACAATGTTAGCAGATGACTGCACACTGGGCACCATAGTGGACAGTGCATCACACACAGATATCCTTCAGAAGGGACTCACAGTAACTGATAGCTGGTGCCAGGGCCATGGCCTGAAGTCAGAGTGCACAACATGTGTAGACATACCCTTCAGGAAAAGCAAGGTGACCCCAAGCTACCATATAGGTGGCAATCCTCTAAGCACAGAGGAGGTTATCATGGACCTGGGGACCCAGGTTAACAGTCGCCATTCTTCTGAGACTCACATTGCTAAAGTGGCTAGGAAGACCTTCTACATTGCCCACCTGATCAGGCTGGGATTCACATCCAGATCTAGTGGGTCATTGTTCCCCTGTACTCTTCACTTATCAGACCGGTGATCGAGTCGAATGCCCTATTCTGGCTGTATCTCACCCAACATCTGCAGCAATTGGAGACACCCTGACTGTCCCCACCTAAAGGATCAAGGAACCCCAACAGCTGTCATATGCTGCCAGATTGAAGACACTCACACTCTATTCACTCACATACCGTCTGCTTAGAGGTGACATGTGCCTGACATGCGAGGCCATGTCCAAACAGAGATTAATGGGCATGCTCCACCTCAGACTCAGAAGATCCACCTGAACCACTAGTGCAGGTGACTTACACCTTAGCAGGGATGTATGTTGGACATGTTGGAGGGATGGAGTTATCACTCGGAGACTCCCTATGCTGTGGAATACAATCCTGGTCCATTTGAGGCAGAGCACCTTGCTGGCTGTGTTCAAGAGGTATCTTGACCTAATGCTAGTCGGAGAATGTGTTTGTCCATCAACACATTGTAAGCGTAGTTCGACATGTCATATGTCTTGTTTAGTATACTGTGCCTCTGTCTACCTGTGACATAACATTGATACCCAGGGTAAACCTCCCATCTCCCATCCACTCATTAGGATTCCTGTTGAGGGACTCAACCAGTGTCTTTATGGACAACCTGTACTGGTAGTTTACTCATGTGTGGGGTGGCTTCTGTGTTTTGGATAATGCAGTACAGCCTGTCCTATATATGTCAGTGCTGGGGTTCAGGTCCCTCATGTGCATAGCTCCCTGCCATTCAGATTGTACAAGGTGCAGCATGTGCATTGATTCCAGCTTGGACATGGCTTTCTACATCAGGCACAGCTTGCATCTGGGTGGACAGCATGGCAGTGTGTGGAGCTGCACTCTGTTTAATCAGACTACACATTACATGTGTTCCAGCTCTGTCATACTCCTGGTGAGGTACTGTTGTGGACTTTACAGGTGCTGGATGTGTGTGCATGAGGTACACCCCACAGGGGCTGTTGTGGTCATTTCTAATGCTGATGAAAGATAACTGCAGAACCAGAATGACCTCCCTTAGCTAGATGTCAGACAGCATGGACCATACAATCACAACTGAAAACAGGACCCTCTCCACAAAGGGAAAGTGTCCTGTCTGGTGGACCCCAGCCATAAACAAACTGTATGACAAATGAGGGTTACTAATGCAAGACAGAGCTACATCTCCAAAAGGGAAGACAGCTGTGATCAGCACTAGTAGAAAGCTACATTATCTCATAAAGACATGCAAGGTCAACTTGGGGACATAAATCACCAAAGACAATGAAGGTAACCACACTGCTTTCTTCAGTTATGTCAGACACCTGGTTGTGAACCCTCGGATATGCTCAGAGTTGGTACACAACAACATATATTCCAGTGACCTGACAGATATTGGCAACATTCGGGCAAGGACAGCTTCCGTGTGATTTACCCCTCCTCACCCCCAAAACAAGATAGTTATCACTGCTGTATGTAACCTCACTGTCATCTTGGATGTCCATGTGAGAGCCACACTCAGCAAAGACAAGTACACAGCATCCATGGGACCTGCTGGTATCTCCAGTTGCATGCTATGTGAACTCCAGAAGGGTCTGGACCCATATATACAACTGCTATTTAACCTTAGTCTTGCTACAGGATATGTACCTGAACACTGGCATATGGCAACAGTGGTCCCACTCCACAAGGGGGATGCCTCCACAGACCATGGTAACTACCACCACACAGGCTTAACCAGCCTTGTCTGCAAAGATATGGGAGGAGTCATGGAGCTCTTACACAGACACATTACTGACCTACGGACCCTTGTTCCCACCTAGTTCAGCTTTGTACAGGGCAGATCCTGCCTTTTGCACCTTTGCACCCGAATAGTACCTACCATGAAGATCAGGGTTCTTCAACACATGTCATATGCTTCCAGAATAGAGGAAGTCCAGCTTTGTTCAGTGTCATACCGCATACTTACAGGTGACCTATGCCTGACATACAAGACCATGTCCAATCAGGATTTGGTGGACATACTCCACTGCAAGCAATCCAAATCCACCAGAGCCATGACAGCTGAGTATTTGAACCTCAGCACATACATGTATAGGACATGCTGGAGGGACAGAGTCATAACTCAGAGGCATCTCACACTCTAGCAGAGTATCCCAGTTCATGTTTGACAGAGTCCCTCACTGACTCTCTTCAGGAGACATCTGGACAACTGCATATGAGACGGAGGCACAGACTAGACAGAGACACAGTCATGTTATTCAATTACGTAAGGGGGTCATAATGTGTCACTACTAAGTCAGAGGCACAATATTCAGAATCTATTCTGTACACTTATTACCACTATAAGGGGTGGCAATAGCCACATCACTATGGCTAGGCTTATACATGCACTAGGGCAGATAGCCTAGTAGTACACTATGACACTATGAAACACCGGTGTATGTGTAGCTATTGTCAATCAAACAGTATGATGTGGCTTGGGGGGCTTGATATCTCCCTGTATTCCAACATTGTTTTGTCTATTCCATCTAGCATGTCTAGGGATTAGTTGCTAGTGTCCTCTCCTGCTCAGCTGGTGAACCTGGGAATATTGAGGCACTGTTACAGTTGCCTCATGTACACTGACAACCCTCTCCTTCTGCCATAAAACACACATACATGTGAGAGATGCAACTATATAGCCAAAGTGGAGGCTGAGCTCTCTCAACATAGGACTAGCAAGACCAGAGAGAGGGTGAAGGTAACCACACACACATCTTTAATCCAGTCTCACATGGCACTGTCACAACTTAAGATCATACACATAGACACACAGAGACACTCTCGGAGGCTCTGATCAGAAGTCTACCAGAATGGCGGTGGCCACCACAGCAGACACTCACACAACTGCCTCCACAGGGCACAGCACATGCAACACATTGACCACAGAGTTGGTGTGCCAAACAGTCACAGCCCTTAAGGCCAAACACAATGCCAGACACACTTGTCATAGGTGACTCCATAGTCAGACACACTGATGTCCCACTCACCAGATCAGGTGCAGAGGAGGTCACAGTAAGCTGCCTATCGGGCACTGGAATCCACCACATAATGCAAGCACTCAGGTCACTAAACTGCAAGTACAGGTCTGACCCAGTCATAATCCATGCTGGTGTGAACGACCTGAGATGTACCTCCCTGGACTACATGGAAAGAGACATAGAGGATCCCTCTGATTATGTAGGCCAGGCAGGTATGACCCTGACCTTTGGCAGTATCCTACCTTCACCAAGTATGATGCCACATAAACAGAGACAAGATGATCAGCTGTAGTATTTTGATTAGACTATGGTGTCATTCTAAGGGGGTCCAATGTCTGTCTGCCTGGGATGACATGCTGGACAGGCCACGGTGATTTGCAAGGGACGGCTTGCACCTGTCACCCCTGGGCTTCCGGATTTCAGATGATGCTCTTGCCACCCCCATTGTGCCTTTTTTATGCAAGATTCAGATTCTACACCTACCACCCTAGAACACAGTAAAGGAAAGACACTAAGGGTAATGCTGCTCAATGCCCAAGGTCTCAACCTCAAGCTGCACACACTCTATGCCCTTCTCAGTATGTAGCACATTGATGTCTGTGCTGTGCCTGAAACCTGGTTCACAGCTTCTGACAGCACCCCGGCACTATTGGGTGTTACCTCATATAATGCATTCCGGCACCATCATCCCGACAACACCAAGAAGGATGGTGGGTGTCTATATTCATCAAGGACACCCTCACCTCATGGTTGGTGGCAACACACGATGCATCGGAGACCATCCAGGTGCCAGTGACCGTAGGGAAGACTGCTCTGCAGTTTGTAGCATGTTACATGCCACCCGCTCAAACTCAGGTACCTCACACAGCTATCCTGCAAACACTGAAGGGGATAAATGTATCTCCAAACACCATCCTACTGGGTGATTCCAACTATCCACATATAGACTGGGATCACTAATCATGCCACAACACTCTAACACAAAGGTTCCAAGAGTTCATACACTGAAATGCCTTGGAACAACTGGTCCCAATCCCCTCAAGTGGAGGCAACATACTAGAACACATCATCACGAACATGGGGTCACACTGTTCAACACCAGACATATACCCATCATTGGTGAGATCAGATCATGGACTACTCACAGTGGGAGTCCACATCCCACCCACACCCCAGATGGGAAATGAAATGGTGAAGACCTTCTCAAATGCCGACTTCACATTTCTGAGGACTGGTGTGGTCTCTTTCAAGGCCCCCAGGCCAGCAGACGCCATTACCCAAGCCACTGTATCACTTAGAAATGCCTTCTACCAGCACCTCCAGGACTGCATGGTTCAGGCAATCCCAAATAATAATGACTCTTTGTACCACAGGCAAGCATCCAGTCTGGTGGACCCCAGCCATAAACAAGCTGTACAACACAAGGAAGGAGCTACTACAAGATAGAGCGTAATCCGTGGGGGAAGACACCCTGCTCATTGTGAGTAAAACACTGGGTTCCCCCATACAATCATCCGAGGCATGTTTTGAGAGTAAACCCACTCAGGACTCCAGGGACAATCATGAGGCCTTTTTTACCTATGTTTGAAACCTGGGAGGAAACTCCCAGATATGCTCAGACTTAGTTCAGAATAATGTTGATATCACTGCACCTACAGACATTGGCAACATACTGACTGACAGGTTCAGTGCAGATTTCTCCCCCCCCTCCCCCCAACAGGATTGTAGCCCCCCAAACATCTCCATCTGCTGGGGTGGGAACTGCTCAATCCAAGGCAGAAAACACTTTATCCATGGGACCAGATGGTGTCCCCAGTTGTGTGCTCCATGAACTCAATGAGTAATTACACCCGCAGTTAGGGCAGCTGTTTAATCTTAGCCTCACCTCAGGATATGTTCCCAAGGAGTGGCATACAGCAATGGTGGACCCACTTCACAAAGGAGGTGCCTCCACCAACCCCAGAAACTACCATCCCATCAGCTTGACAAGCCTGTTCTGCTAAGCTATGGAGAGGATCATAATGGGAATTCTAAATGAAGACATAGGGGACTTGCAGACATTGGATCCAATCCAGTTTGGCTTTGTCAAGGGCAGATCATGCCTTTTAAACTTGGTTGACTTTTCAAAACAGTCACCCAGGCCATTGACGTGGGCAAGGCAGTCCACACAGCCTACCTTGACCTGGCAAAGGCTTTCGACACAATACCCCACTCAGGTATCATTGAAAACATCACCAGCTTAATTGTGAACCCATACATCACAGCATGGGTTGCAAACTGGCTAAGTGACGGAACACACAGGGTCAAAGTTGCTGGTGCCAGTTCACACTCCAGAGCTGTCACAAGTGGTGTCCCACAGGGCTCAGTCCTGGGCCCACATTTGTTCAGTATCTACTTTTCAGAAGTACGAGCAAACACAGGAGGATTATGGCTGACAAAGTTTGAAGATGACTGCAAACTGGGAAGCATAGCTGGAAACCCATCTGACACAGACATCCTTCAGAAGGGTCTCATAGACACAGATAACTGGTGCCACGGCCATGGCCTTACATTAAACACTAAACAATGCATAGCCATACCCTTCAGGAAGAACAAGGTTACCACTACTTCCCATCTAGGTGGCAATCCTCTAAGCACAACGTGGGTTATCAGGGACCTGGGCACCCAGGTTGACAGTGACCTTTTGCTTGACACTCACATTGCCAGGGTAGTTTGGAAGGCCTTCTACATTGGCCACCTCATCATGCAGTGATTCACATCTAGATCAAGGGAGGTCATCGTTCCCCTGTACTCATCACACCAATGATTGCATACACTGCCCCATTCAGATTGGATGGGCCCACAAATTCCTCGACAGGAGGTGAAAGGGTCTCAAACATATTTCTTATGCTGCCCGACTGAAGGAATTCCAGCTGTATTCAGTCACTTACTGACTGCTCAGAGGTGACCTGTGCCTGACATACAAGGCTATGTCCAACCCAGACTTTATGAACATGCTTCACCTCAAGACCTCTACATCCATCAGAACTACAAGGGCAGGAGACCTAAACCTCAACACAGATATTAATAGGATGTGTTGGAGGGACAGATTCATCATCCAGAGAGTCCATATGCTGTGGAACAACATCCTGGTACATGTGGGGCTGAGCACCTCACTGGCTTTGTTCAAGTGAGATCTTGACCAATGGATGGGAGATTGCAGGTATACCCCAGGGATAACCTCAGTATCACTGCTTGACAGAGGCGCAGCAAAATAATGGGCATATTATCCATCAACTTGCAGGGGTGGCAGACGCCACAAAACTCTGGCCTAGGCTTATTAATGCCCTAGGGCAGATAGCCTAGTATGAACCTATGGACATAGGCCTGGGGCAGTTCCTGCTATTAGGACAGTGGTCTGCAGCAGGCTATATAGTAGTAGTCGGTTTTAGCCATTGGTTTTGACCATGGCTATTCCATGTTGCTTCTTGTTGTGGTACAAACATGGGTGTGTGGTTATCCATGCTATTTATTGCTAGACACCCTCATTTTGTATCTTGTTCCATGTTTTTGCACATGTACATCACTGTATGACGTGCAGCTGTTTCCGAGGGTCATATGCGTGGATATGGATGTTAGTTGGGGTCCTCAGGTGTGCATATTGTACATGATATTACATTACTTAACACATGGCATTCATGCCTCAGGTGGTGCTGCAGGGCCACCTCTGTCGGATACACATACTACACTCCCTGTACATTTGGAAGCAGGTTGTGTCATGTTAGGCATCCCTGTTACTGTATGAGTGAGTCAGAGCGGTATCAGTCCCAGTGTTCCTACTGACCAAGCGTATGTGCTATCGTTGCCTCTTTGCCAAGGCCAGGGCATACTGGGCACGCCTCCTTCTGCCTACTGGGACAAGGTCAGGTTGTTCCTCCTCCGAGTCACCCCCTGCCTGTGGTGGCCTTGGCAATGGTGGGGGATGTTTGGCCCAGCCCTGTGCTGGTCCTGCTGCAGCTGTTTCCGCAGGATCATATTATGTAGCATAGCACATATCATGATCATTTGGGTACATGTAGTTGGTGTGTACTGCAAAGCTCCACCAGATGTGTCCAGACACCGGAACCGTGACTTGAGCAGCCCAAACACACGCTCTATGATATTACGTGTTTGTGCGTGTGCCTCATTATGGCGTTCCTGTTCAGGTGTGTGTGCATTTCTGATGGGTGTCATCAGCCACGGCTCAAGTGCATAACCTGCATCCCCCACTAGGTGTCCGTGTGGGAAGTCCCCATTGGCAAATGATTGGTACAGCTGCGTCAGATGCCAGATGTGGGAATCGTGGTAGCTCCCAGGGCAGCCAGCACACACATTTATTATTATGCCCTGGGCATCACGCATGACCTGGCAGTTGATGGAGGGGTATCCCTTGCGGTTAATGTAGACTCTACCCCGCTCACCGGCTGGTGCTTTGATGCGTATGTGCGTGCAGTCTATTGCACCCAGCACCTCAGGGTATCCCGCTATTTGCTGGAAGAGACGCATATTGCTGGCCACAACCTCACGGTCATTAGGGACATATATATGATCACTGACATGTGGTGACATGGCATCCAGGAACTGGTGCAGTACCCTGGAGGCTGATGCCTGTGATATCCCCATCATATCGCCAGTTGGTCTCTGGAAGGTACCTGTTGCTAGTATTCTTAGGCCAACACATACCTTGGTTTCCACTGGGATGGGTTCCCCTCTGTTGGTTCTGTGTGTGAGGTGTGGCCTGCACAGCTCAACAATCTGCTGCAGGAGCTCTCTGTCCACTCTATAGCGCTCTACTATCTCCAGCTCATGTAACCCATGGTAGGTGACCCTGGGCCTGTATACTCTTCTCTTTCTCCTCACTCTGGGTTGTCTGTCAGCATCTGCATTGTCACCACCCTCAGCAATTCGCCTATGCCTGATTATAATAGCCATGGCAGCCCCTAGCATTTCTGCTCTGAGTTAAGCTTTATTTCAGTTTTCAATTCTGATAGCTTAGTTTCTGGCAGTATCTCTTGTGAGAAACAGCCTTCACTGCTCTTTGTTGTGTTTTAAGTGCTGGGCTGGGCTTCTAGTCTGCCTGTGTAATTGCCTGCTTGTAATTGTTTCCACCAATTAACTCTAGCAGTATTCCCTGGCAGTTTCCCTGTATTTTGGTTGTTTCCTGTTTCCTCTCTGTTTCCTGAGGGGGAGCAATGTGCACACCAGCTTAAACACGCTCAAAGTCACTTAAACGCGCGCACACATCCCTACTCCGTGTTACACGCGCGCACACATCCTTACACAGTGTTAGCTAGGCTGATTCATGCTAAAACGCGCGCACACTGCCTTACACGCACGCCACGCAAACCGTTGTAAACAGTTTGCAACACGCCCCACATGTTGAACCTGCCTTACACGTGCACACGCCACGATGCACGTATATCAAGAAACTTTGAGTGTAGGGATAGCGTATACCCTCAATTTCTTGACTTTCCTAGTGTTCTGTTGGGACACACCTCCCTCCCTGATGTCTGTCTGTCATCTGTTACCTTACATTGCCCTCCAATCTGGTACATTTCTTTCTATCCTTCCCCTCCGTGATGTCACCTACCTCTTACTCTGTTCCTCCCCCTTCTCTAACTCTTACACTACTCAGAAAGTGCTCATTACCTATGTGGCAGTGTGATTCAGTATTGTAACCCTCATTTACATAGGATTGCCTAGTAATGCTTAGTTACATATCTTACACGGAGCTTCCCCCCCTTGACAACCACTAAACGGAGGCCATACTGTTTTTAGTCTGCAAGTCCCTCCACTGACATTCCATGTAATACATAAATCCCACAATTGTGGGCTTATAAGCTTCGGTTTTCAGTTTTAGGTAGCGCACCCCATTTGCGCGGGTGTGCGCTGCAGTTAAACACAATAATCCCGTGAAAAAAAAAAAGTTAAATAACTTATTTTTGCAACACTTTTTCATGCCAATGGCCACATATTTGGCCATTGGCATGCTTAATGACACATATGCACCCTTTATTTGAAGCTGACATAGCTCCGTTTTTGATTTTGCAGAAATGTACTCAGTTGTCAGCTGAGTACATTTCTGCAGCTAACACGTCCGTTACACGGACTGGTTTCTGCTTCGTGGATTGCTCAAATACCTCATTTGCATATCTTGGAGCTGCAAATGAGGTATTGAGCATTTCCACGCCCAGTCCATGTAAGAGACGTGTTAGCTGTCTCTTACACGGAGGTTTGGGCTGTACCTGAATCGGGAGGCTTACACGGAGGCTTACACTACTCTTGAACTCCGTGTAAGCCTTCCTGAATCTGGCCCCTTTCTTATTTTATGCTGGTGTGTCTCTTTACATTATGTAAGTATTTATTTATTTATTTACTTATTTGCTATTTTTGATTTTTACTTTATTTATATCTATAACTATATCATGTCTTCATATCTATCTATATATATATATATATATATATATATATATACATATATATATATATATATGTACACACACACACACACACACACATATATATATATAAATATATATATATATATATATATATATATATATATATATATATATATATATATATATATATGTACACACATATATATATATATATATATATATATATATATATATATATATATATATATATATATATATTGTGTGCATGTGTGCGAGGTAAAACAGGTACTAACAAAAGGCCAGCTATATCTGCATCCACAGCCTTAATAAAACAAACTAGGTTTGCCATCATTTGTAGCTTTTATAGCCCAGCTTCAGCACCAATAAAAATACCTAGTAGTTCCCTGGTATGAAAGAAACTGTATCTATAGCTCCTGTGTTAAAACTCCGAGCTGCTGGGCTTTGATATTTATTATTGTTTGTCCAATAGATGGAGATTTAGGGCATGCTATTTTAGTATGTTGAATGAATTTGTTTTAAGAATATTTGTACATACACATATTATGTTTTATATATAGTAAGCAAAATATTTTGTAGTTTTATGTTTTAACATGATTTGTATTTTTATGTATTTTCATCCATATATATATTTTTAGTGATTCAGATGTATAGGTATTAATATGGTGATGGGTTTGATGTGTATATATATATATATATATATATATATATATATATATATATATATATATATATATATATATATATGCATACATTTTCTTTGTTTTTCTAATGGGTTGATTTAGAGCTGTGTCTGATTGGTGGCTAATAAATTGGTTCATTTAATTGGGTTATTTAAACCATGTGTTTTTCAGTGGGGTACATCTGATGAAATCTTTTTTAAGATGAACATGTAGTGGGAATATTGAGCATTAATGCTTTGGGTATTTTGGACTTGTGCTTGTTGTCAGATCAATACATTTGTTTTATATCTTCCTTGAGTAGTCAGAGAAGACTCCTAGTGACTAGGCTGAAGAACTAGAAGTTGACGGAATAGAATGCAAAAGAGTCCAAGGAATTACTCTGGGCTCTAGCAATGCTGGAAGAAGAGCAAATAAGTGGATCTGAAAAAGAATGTCAGCACCTGAAATCAACATTTGTAAGAATTATAGAACAGATATGCCGCCAAGCTAGATATGGAAGTAAGGTGGATATGGAAAGCTGGTGGTGGAATACAGAAGGCCAGGAAGTCATCAAAAGAAAGAAGGAGTGCAAGAAAAAATGGAAGACATAACAGACAAACCAGGCTAAAAAGGACTACTGATTGGCTAACAATCAGGCTAAGAGAAGAGCTGCAATACTAAAGAACAAGGCATCAAAAACCCTCTACTAACTTCTGTAAATTGACACAGTAGATAGTACAAATTATCTCTATCAGGTCACATGGCCAAGACAGAAGGATAAAGAAGAAAGTTGGGCATCCTTCATAAGGGATTCTGCAACAACCTGATCACCAGTCTACAAGAAGTCAAAGGCAGATGGACACAGTACTTCTTGAAGCTTCTGAATGAAGAAAGAAGCTGTACTGCTTCATACACAGCCTCTGATGACAGATGAAGAGGACCCCACCTTAGAAACAAAAACAGCACTCAAGAAACTGAAGTCAGGGAAAGTAACAGGCTCAGATAAGTTAAGAAATGATATGATCAAGATGTTGAGTGAGGTAGGGTAGAAATGGCTCGTGAGTGTATTCCAAATGACAGAAGAATAAGCAGAATAAGCATACTAGTGCCATTGAACAGGAACAAAGGGGACATCCACAACTATGGACAGTACAAATGTATCAAGCTCCTATCACACAACATGAAATTCTGGAGAGTTTGATGGACAAACAAATATGCAAAGTAGTAGAAAATAAGATGGGAGATGTTAGAAAAATATGTATTTGAACATGTATAAAGTGCTAGTTTAAAGGCAAATAGTATATAATGCATTTTATTCTATTTACAATATGGCAATAAGAATGATTTTACATGTAATTGCTTGAAGCTTTGGAGCTGCAGTGTATTTGAACTCTGACCCTGGCAGTAGCCAGCTCAGCAAGCTTATGTTTTTCACTAATGATTATCTGCTGGGTCAGGAAATTAAATGTATAAAGCATTGAAAATCTTCTTCCTTCCTCTGGGATAATTGGCCTTGTGAATGTTATCAAAGATAAGACACAGCTGCTAAAGTAAAGTTGCAAGAAGAACAAAGAAGTATATTACAAGACTGAACCAACTATTGTATTCGAACAAACCTGAAACCTTGAAGGAGTAACATTTACAGAAAGACATTATAAATAACCAGGTGCTTTGCAAGGCTGTATTATTCCCATGGGAAAAATTTTAAAATGTATAACATCAGCTTTTTCTTATGAATAGAATATTGTAGACCATAGTGATGTAGGTGTCCTGTGACTAACCACGTCAGTAAGGTGGGCACAGCTTGAGTGTTAAACCTATATAAAATTGTGTATTTCCTGCATCATGTCAGACAAAACTCTGTACTTGTATGTTTTTTTGCCTCCTGGTGTACACTAGTAAACTTTTGCATCTGAGCCTCCTGTGTTGTTATCATTTGTTTTTATTTAACAGTTTGGTCCTTCGGTAAACGGAAGCCCTCAGACAGCTACAGATCAGAGTGTACCGGTGGTCGAATACTGTGCAGGAGAAGCTACCGAAACGGTTCTTCTTGAAACACAAAGACCTCTGACTGAATTGTCGTTTTGAGAGGCTGGCCACTTTCTGATCTGTGGCCGAAGAGCGGTCTCGAACTGGTCGACCCAGGAGGCTCAGGTAGGAAGATATTTGCCTTTTTTCTGTTTTAGATCAGGGACTAGGTTACAGTAAATGTCATTGTCAGAGATTTATTATACAGATCAGGGACAAAAAGGAAATTACTGTATATTTTGTCAGAGATCAGGGAAACAGAATAAGGTAGGCAGTTATTCTAGATAAACTGTGTAAGGAACTGAAATACCACGTGGTGAAAAGGGTTACGTAACATTTTCTTTTAGAATGGGAAATCAGTGCACTAAAAGCTCGCGAGATCCGCCCCTAACTGACGACTCAAAATATATGCAATTACAACGGGCTGATAATGTAAGGTATTATACAAAATGGGTTAATAAATACGGATCTGATGGTAAATTAAATAAGATTTCACTAGTTAAACTTTTAAAACAGCTTAAATCTGACGCAGAAGGTCAGGCAAAAAAACAACAGCGATTAGGCATTCCTCAGGCACACAGGTGGATTGAGGAAGTAAACCGAAGGGAACAAAAAACTAAAAATGCTAAAACGTTATTTTTAGACAAAGAGGATAATAATACAGTAATAGCGACGGCCCCTCCGCCCCCTCCCCCTCCAATGCCTTTTTCAGGATATGAAGCAGGAGGACAAGCGGGTCCACCTCCACGTTATCCTGAAGTCACAAGAACACTAAAACCATTTGTTAGAGATCCTATTGAAACTAGGTCCCGGACACGTAAAACACTTGGAGACACAGACATATCAAATAGGGAGAAACACACTAGATGAGAGTGAGGAAGAAATCTGTCCATTAATCGAGGTACCAAATCCTCAGGCAGGACAGGAAGGGCAAGACCCAACTCTTCTAGTATATAGACCATGGACACCGGAAGATATTCGGAAAGCTACAGAGGGAATCCCTCATCCAAAAGTTAATTACACAAAGTTTTTACAAGATTTACAAGGTATGAGACTAAGTTACCACTTGAATGGGGAAGAAGTAGAAAAGGTAGTTAGACAGATTGTGGGTCCAGATTGGCACATGATTTGTGGCACCTGGAATCCTCGTAATGCAGTGCTTAAACCACTCCCACATAGTGACGCAGAATTAGACAAGAGTGAAAGGTCTTACAGACCGAATTTCTGAAAAATGGAAACCTAGAGCAGATTGGACTTGCATTAACCAATGCATACAACAAGAGAATGAAACTGTAGATGGGTACTATGGTAGATTATTGGAATGTTTCAATAACCATAGTGGTATGGCTATTCCTGAAAATCAGACACATGATACTTCGTATGAACAGCAACTGAAAAATGCGTTTTTAAAAGGTTGCATTGCACCTATCAGTAGCTTTATTACAAAGCATATGATAGATCATCGAACAAGTAGGCTACAAGCCTTACTTGAATATGCTAGACATGCTGAAAGACACTTTAATAGTAAAAAGAAAAAGAAGACACAGGTCTTCACAGCTGAAGATGGAGCTGAGGTCTTTGTAGTACAGTCAGGTAAAAAGGGTAAGAAAAATACCCAGGGAAATAGACAATCTGACAAAAGGTCAGAAGATTTTGAAGAGAGAAAAAAGAAAGGTGAATGCTTTAAGTGCGGAAAGAAAGGACATTTAGCAAGGGATTGCAGGCTAAATAAAAAGGTGACTACAGAAAATAAAGGTGATGAGGACTGACTATATGATAGTGATGAAAATCAGAAATAATCAGGAAAAGAAAACAAACAAAGGACAAATGTAAATGTAGTGGAAGGAACAGAGGAAGTGCAAGCAGATGTAGAGGATGAAGAAAGTGAAATTTTAGATTTGGCATTACTGAGCTTGGAGCTCTATTTGGCAGACACAAAACCGGAAGTTACCCCTCATGGTGGAAGGAAGGGAAATGAAATTCTTGTGTGACTCTGGAGCATCAAGAACTTTGATACACCCCTCAAAGTTACCAGAATATTCAGAATCACCTGATTATATATTAGTAATAGCAGCAAATGGACAGCTATATAGGGAGCCACTCTCCCATGATATAGCAATAACTGACCCTGTTTCAGGTATGACTCAGAAAAGTAAAATTGTAGTTTCTGCAAAATGTCCAGTAAACTTACTGGGAAGAGATCTTATGCAGATATTTGGCATAGTGGTGGTTCCCACTATGCAGGGTATGGAGGCACAAAGACAAATGGATACTTTTGTGGTGCGACCGGAGGGTGAAACTTTTTACTGGTACAGCCAGGACCTAGTTACGACTGGTCCAGGGGCAGTAACCGAGGAACTGATGAATGTAGCCATCAGTAAGGCCCCCTCCCTTGACACTGACCAACAGCATTTGTTACATTGTACTCTATACTACTGTAGCATGCCAGGACCGGATAAAGAATATGAGCAAGAGTTATTCAAAAATCCTGCTAACAGATTAGTATCACGAACCTTGTATTGGGATACTGAGGGAAACAGTGTGGTAAGCTGTTCATTACCTCAGGAATTCATGACACTGTACAAATCTAATAGGCTACCACATGTCAGCTTGACAAAGAATAAGGATGTGAAATGGGCGGACTTAGGAGAAAAAGTAACAAGATGGGAAAAACAAACTGATTTAGAATTATCAGAACAGGGAATACAAAAACAAAAATTGAATTGGCTAACACAGACACATCCAGCTGTACACTTACAAACTAGTGAAGACAGCTGATTAGCATTCTTATTAGAAGAAGAAGAAAAAGCCTTGTGTGACATACCAAACAGTCTTTGGTCAGCAGGTAAATCAGATGTAGGACTTATTCAAACAGCAGGACCAGTAACTATTACACCAAAATCATCATTTAGACCACAGAAAAGACAATACCCCTTGAGGAAAGATGCAGAACAAGGAATTAAGCCTATAATAGCAGCATTACTCAAGGAAGGAGTACTGGTAGAATCTCTTGATTCACCATGTAACACCCCTCTATTTCCTGTTAAAAAAGCAAACGGGGAATGGCGGATGGTACAGGATTTACAAGCTGTAAACAATGCAATAATACCCAGAGCACCTATGGTGCCAGACCGACACACCTTGTTGAATGATTTGAAACCACAACAAAAATATTTCACTGTGGTAGATATAAGCAATGCTTTCTTTTCAATACCTATACATCCTGATAGCCAGTATTGGTTTGCATTTACATTTCAGGGTAAAAGATATACCTATACTCGGCTACCGCAGGGATATTGTGAAAGTCCAACGATATTTGCACAAGAAATGGCAAGCAACCTGGCAGGGTTTACCCCACCAGGAGGTAGTCAGATTCTACTTTATGTAGATGACATCTTGCTTGCAGCCCCTACCCAGCATCAATGCAGGGAGGATACGATAGCATTATTGATATTTTTAGCAGCACAAGGACACAAAGTAAACAAAAGTAAATTACAACTTTGGAGAAAACAAGTTAGATACCTAGGATATGTAATATCCAATGAAGGTAGAATATTAGACGAAGACAGAAAAACAGCGATTTTACAGGCACCTAAACCGGCAACCAAGAAGGAAATGATGTCCTTCTTGGGAACGACTAATTTTTGTCGAAGCTGGATATCAAACTATGCTTTAGAATCTGCTCCACTGGCTGATTTAATATATAAAACACCAATGGCAGCACAAGATGTATTACAATGGACACCTGAAGCAGAAACAGCTTTCTGCAGACTAAAACAATTGATAACTTCATCATTAGTTTTAGGACTTCCAAATTACCACAAAAGATTTTTTCAGACCGTAGATTGTAAACAGGGATACATGACATCAGTTTTGACGCAACAGCATGGGGATAAGCAACGCCCCATAGCTTACTATTCATCACAGTTAGACCCAGTGGCACGATCGTTGCCTCACTGTGTGCAAGCAGTAGTCGCAGCTGCAATGGCAGTACAGGCTTCGGCCTCAGTGGTGTTGTTCCACCCTCTCACATTGAGAGTGCCTCATGCAGTCGCGATAATTTTACTGCAAGAAAAAATAGCATATCTATCTCCTGCTAGACATCTTTCATGTATGACCATACTGCTGAGACAACCACATATGGTAATTGAGCGTTGTACAACATTAAATCCATCAACGTTACTTCCAACTCCTCTGGATGACACACCGCACAGTTGCCTGCAGGAAATTGAGCAAATAACTTTGCCCAGACAAGATCTCACTGATATGCCCTTGGATGATGCTGAGGTGACATTTTATGTGGATGGCTCATGCAGAAAGGGTCCTACAGGGAAAAGTCTAGTAGGATATGCAGTAGTTACAGATACAGAGATTTTAGAAGCCCAACCCTTGCAGCATAACCTGTCTGCTCAAGCAGCAGAACTGATAGCCTTAACACGGGCTTGCACTCTAGCGAAAGATAAATGTGTGAACATATATACTGACAGTCAGTATGCTTTCTCTAGAGTGCATGTTTTTGCACAACAATGGAAAAATAGGGGAATGATAACATCTAATGGTAAACCGATTAATCATGCGCAACTTATTTTGAACTTGTTAGATTCCATTCAGTTACCTACTAAAGTAGCTATTTGTAAATGTTTAGCTCATACAAAGCAACAGGATAGAATTTCAAAAAGAAATGCAAAAGCTGATGCAGCTGCAAAGCAAGCAGCCTCAGACTCAGAAACTTTACTTTTAACCGAGGAATTACAACCCTCTGAGATTTTAGATCTAGAAATGTTAAAAACAATGCAGACACTAACTACAAGAGCTGAGAAACAAAAATGGGAGAAACGAGGTGCAATCCTCGAAAATGGACTGTATCTCTCCAAAGAGAAAAAAACAATATTGCCGTCTAATTTATTTAGATATGCAGCTTTGTTGAGCCATGGGCAGTGCCATGTCTCAACAGGGGGGATGGTACAGTTAGTAAATCGAATATTCCAAACATATGGATTCACAAACTTTACACAAAAATTTTGTGCAGCATGTCATATCTGTAACAAACATCATGCACAAGGGGCATTCAAACCCAAGCAAGGGAGTTTTCCTATACCACCATATCCGTTCCATACTATCTGTATGGATTTCATAGAACTGAACAAATGTGAAGGGAAAAAATACTGTTTAGTAATTATAGACATGTTTTCCAAATGGGTAGAAGCTTTTCCAACTAAAAATCCGGATGCAGCAACAGTGGCAAAGGCCCTAATAAAAGAAATAATTCCTAGATTTGGCATACCGGAAAGAATCTATAGTGACAATGGGACACATTTTGTTAATCAGACGATTCACCAACTTGGGGCATTCTTTGGGATCTCCTTGAAGAATCATTGTGCTTACCACCCACAGTCTGCAAGACTGGTGGAAAGGTACAATGGAATTTTAAAAAGCAAGTTAAGGAAGTTAGTAAACGAAACACAGAAGAATTGGATTTGCTGTTTGCCTTTGGCACTGCTGAGCATGAGAACAGTTCCAAATGTAAAGGGTTTGACCCCCTTTGAAGTGATATTTGGAAGGGCATATTATGTGCCACAGTGGAAAGCTCTCATGCCTGCAGAACTAGAGGCTGACAGCTCATTAGCTAGCTATATGAGGAAACTGCTAACAAATAAAACTGTTCTGCAGTTGAACTCTTTTTCAGATAAAAGACAGACCAGACCGTTGGAAGCAGTGCTGATTCCGGGGTCCTGGGTGTGGTTGAAGGTCACGAAGAGGAAGAATTGGGCGAGTCCAAAGTGGGAAGGACCGTACCAGGTGCTGTTGGCGATGCCTACTGCAGTCAAAGTTGCTGAGAGGTCGTCCTGGGTCCATCTGACGCACTGTAAACCGGTAAAGAATTTTCAGCTTGATAAACATTTTGTGACTGACACACAACAAAGGCAGGATGGCCAAGAGCAAAACGAGTAAAAATACAGATCAACCCCAAAGATGTTGTTTAATCATCTTGCTAACTATGCATTTATTGACTATGATTGTGATGACTTTCCTTCTGTTGTGGTTTTCCCTACATATAACCACACAAGTGAAAGTGGAGAGACGTGATGAACTGTCTATAGACTGGCATCCAAACTTTAACACACACCTAGCTATGAAGTGTGTATATGTAGAGACTATGAACATTTCAAATTGCTGGGTTTGTACTGCTATACCAACAGCATATGGAGGACTGTTGATGTCCGCTGTCCCCTTGGGGATAAATGAGACTTGGGAAAATGTACTTTTTGATACAGGTTCTGTAAGATCACAGGACAAAATTGCACTGTATTTGCCTATTACACAGAAGGAAATTGTATGTTTCTACAAGAATGATACACTCCAAGTGGGTTGGAGTAACTGTAACATAACTATATCTTATAAATGCTATAGGTTCATAGGTTCATAGGTTCATACTAGGCTATCTGCCCGAGGGCATTTATAAGCCTAGCCCATTGTTTTGTGGCTTACGCCACCCCTTTAGTATGGGGAACTATACCCATTATTTTGCTGTGCCTCTGTCGAGCAGTGACACTGAGGTAATTCCTGGGGTATATCTGCGATCTCCCATCCATTGGTCAAGATTTCTCTTGAACAAGGCCAGCGAGGTGCTCTGCCTCACATGTACCGGGATTTTGTTCCACAGCATAGGGAGTCTTTGGGTGATGAAGTCCATATGAGTCAATTTTTCTTTATTTTTTACGGAATGATGGTCCTTCCAACCAGCTTCGATTTTTCCCACTGGATTTACAGGTTTTCTGATTGGATCTTCAGGTTTTCGGGCTACATCTCTTACATTTCGTATCTTACCTAGAGGTCCTACAAAATCGAATGGCTCTTGACTTCACCCTAGCGGTGAGAGGTGGTACGTGCGCGCTTATCAAAGAAGAATGCTGTGCATTCATACCAGACAATCGACACGAGATTAATGACCACCTAGAGGTAATACAGCAGGTATCGGCCATATATTAAAGCTAAAGATAAAGGTACTGTTTGTAATACAAATTATGATTCATATTTGAGCTCAATGAAAACAACATTAAAAGATGTGCAGAGAAATCCTGTTTTACATAAACAATTATCTGTTATAGATAAGAAAATGCTTCATTCAGAATTAACCCGCATCAGTACTAAAGTAGAAAACTGTTATTTTGTTTGTGGGAAAAAGGCATACAAATGGCTACCTGAGAATTGGTCCGGCAGTTGTTTTTTGGGTTATCTGGTTCCGGCCATAAGGCATACTGCAGAATTACCTCTAGGTAAGATACGAAATGTAAGAGATGTAGCCCGAAAACCTGAAGATCCAATCAGAAAACCTGTAAATCCAGTGGGAAAAATCGAAGCTGGTTGGAAGGACCATCATTCCGTAAAAAATAAAGAAAAATTGACTCATATGGACTTGAGTGACAGTGTTATATCCTGGGCTGGAATACTTCCAGCATATGGAGCAGTCAAATTGATCTGGGAGTTGAAAAAGCTGTCAAAACTTCTCGAAGTAATGAGTAACGCAACTTTTTCTGCTCTCGAACTAGTGACTGATGAACTGAATGCAATGAGAACTGTTGTGCTACAAAATCGAATGGCTCTTGACTTCACCCTAGCGGTGAGAGGTGGTACGTGCGCGCTTATCAAAGAAGAATGCTGTGCATTCATACCAGACAATCGACACGAGATTAATGACCACCTAGAGGTAATACAGCAGGTATCGGCCATGACTAAACCAGGCCCAAATCCACTGACGAACTTTTTCCAGAGTCTGTTTGGTGGGTGGGGTTCTATCCTAATGAATATTTTGATTGCTATTTGCGTTGGTCTGCTCCTATTGGGAGCATGTGTCTGTTGTGGGATCCTCTGCATGAAAAGATTAGTCAAAGATTTTGTTGATATATCTGTAACTGAAACTTTGTATCAAGACTGAATTGGAACTATTAATTCCAGACGAAACTCTTTCCGAAATATAAACTGAATGACTTGCCTAGTTGAAAGTCCTTAAGGGAGAAGGCTAGGGGATGATAAAACATTGTTTATATTTCTTAATAGAATAAAAAGTATTAAAAGGGAGGAAAATGTTAGAAAAATATGTATTTGAACATGTATAAAGTGCTAGTTTAAAAGCAAATAGTATATAATGCATTTTATTCTATTTACAATATGGCAATAAGAATGATTTTACATGCAATTGCTTGAAGCTTTGGAGCTGCAGTGTATTTGAACTCTGACCCTGGCAGTAGCCAGCTCAGCAAGCTTATGTTTTTCACTAATGATTATCTGCTGGGTCAGGAAATTAAATGTATAAAGCATTGGAAATCTTCTTCCTTCCTCTGGGATAATTGGCCTTGTGAATGTTATCAAAGATAAGACACAGCTGCTAAAGTAAAGTTGCAAGAAGAACAAAGAAGTATATCACAAGACTGAACCAACTATTGTATTCGAACAAGCCTGAAACCTTGAAGGAGTAACATTTACAGAAAGACATTATAACTAACCAGGTGCTTTGCAAGGCTGTATTATTCCCATGGAAAAACTTTTAAAATGTATAACATCAGCTTTTTCTTGTGAATAGAATATTGTAGACCATAGTGATGTAGGTGCCCTGTGACTAACCACGTCAGTAAGGTGGGCACAGCTTGAGTGTTAAACCTATATAAAATTGTGTATTTCCTGCATCATGTCAGACAAAACTCTGTACTTGTATGTTTTTTTGCCTCCTGGTGTACACTAGTAAACTTTTGCATCTGAGCTTCCTGTGTTGTTATCATTTGTTTTTATTTAACAGGAGATGAGCAGCTCAGATTCAGATCAGGATGCAGCACAACCAACCCAATGTTTGCAGTGAGTCAGATAGTTGAGAAGAAGCTAGGGATTAGTGGTACGAGTCCAACTGTGCATTCCTAGACTTGGAAAAATATCCTGATAAAGCTGATTTGGGAAGTTCTGTGGATCAAAGTCCCAGAAACACTGGTAGAATTACTGCAGGCTTTGTACAAGGACCCAATGGCTCAAGCAAAGGCAGTGTTTAGCCTCTCAGAGAGATTCTCAGTGGAAATGGCTGAGCATCAGGGTCCAGCACTAAGTCCACTGCTGTTCATATTAGTGATGGACTACATTAGCAAACATGTCGGAGGGGACAGATCAACAAAATTACTGTATGCAGATGATGTGCCATTACAGATTGACATCGAATAAGAACTTCAGCAAAGGATAGTGGAATGAGATGCAAAACGAAAGGCACATGGGATGAAACTTAGCAGACATAAAACAGGTGTAATGGCAGCAGGTGGGGGAAATAAGAAGAAGATGAGAACTCTGACAGAAGGGAAAATAGTGGAACAACTTAACAGCTTCAAGTGTCTGGGAGGGGTGGTTGAGGACAAGGGAAGTCTGAACAAGAAGGTCAAAGCTAGAATCAGAGGGGCCACTGATAACTACAACAGAGGGACAGGGGTAGTGCATGACAGAAGAATGCCAAAGAAGCTGAAAGGTAAGGTGTACAAAGCAGTAGTTTAACCAGTATTACTGTACGGTACAGAAACTGGGCAGTAAAGGCAGAGCATTTGAGAAAGCTTGATGGAGATGAAGCACCTGAGACGGGTAGTGGGATGCACACTAGGGGACAAGTGAAGAAATGAAGACATCAGAACACAAGCCAAAGTAGCTCCTATTGTAGAAAAAAGTCAAAAGGAACAGATTATGGTGGTTTGCCCGCATGTGCAGAAAAGCAGACGAAGATCTGGTGAAGATGATTTAAGGCATACAGGAAGAAGGCAATAGTAAAGGAGGGCATCCAGCAATGGGATGAACTGATAGTATGAGAGAACACCTGTGACAGTCAGGCATGCCTGTTGAAGAAGCTAGGGGAGAGGTATTGAACTGAGACAGATGGTGATGATTGATATGACACCACAGCGCCATGTAGCAAATGCTAGACAGGGGTCCAGGGAATTAAATAGTGTGGGAAGAAATAGCCAGGGAATTGTTATGGCTAGGCTTGTATAGGCCCTAGGGCTGATAGCCTAGTACCAACCTATGAACCTATGAACCTATGGAGAAAAGCAGCCAGTTGATGATGATGATGATGATGATGATGACCATGATGACTAAGATTTAACTACCCAGCTATGCACTGGGAAACCTTCAGCACCACAAGTGCACAAGCACAGAGATTACTGGACTTTGTGAATACAAACAAAGCATAACAGTACTGCTTCAGGGAACATCTTAGTACTTATTTTGCATCATCCCTTGTGTATCATTGTCCCTTGTTATGTTCGATCATAAAGCTGTCTCCTTCAAAATAATATTGAAACAAAGGCCTTGACACACATGCCTCCTTCAGAAACTTTTTAACACAAACTATGTACTCTTAAGTGACTCACTGCCAAGATAAAAATCCCCAACAAGCATAGGAAAGTCTGTGAAATACACAAAAGCATACACTGCCACAATGCACAAACATGTACACAGCTGCACAAATGCTGGGGAAACCTAAACAGTCACCTGGTTAAACTATAATATAAATAAGCCATGTAATAAAATGAAGAGAATTTTGGCCAAAAGTAAATCAGTAATACCCAAAATAATAGAGCCTTTGTCAATAAATTAAGCAAAGAGCTCAGGTGGTAAATCAAATCAAACAAAGCCAAATATGAGTTGAAAATAGCCACCCTAGCTAAAGAAAATCACAAGGCTTTTTTTTATTTATGTTTGCAATCTCAACAGCACAACACAGCAATGCACTGAGCTAATTTTGGACGTTACTTTTACAGAAGCTGAAGATATAGCTAACTTGCTGGATGAGAGATTCATCTCCAACTTTACTCTCCTCCCCACGTCTGTCCAATGTGAGATACCTGAAATTACCTATCCCTGACTATATCACATAACCATATCTTGAAAGAACTGTCCAAATCAAAAAATGCAGTATTAATGGGTCCTGGCAATATCCCTGGATGTATAATGAAGAGCATGAAGCACAATTTAACCACACCTATAACAACGCTGTTCAACATTAGCCTCCATACTGGTTTTGCACTACCTGAATAGAGAACAGCAAGAGTTATTCCCTGCATAAGAAAGAACCTGCCATAGACCCAGGAAATTATAGGCCCATAAGTCTGAACAGCATCATATGCAAAACCATATAATTAATAAATAATGACATAGACAACCTCCATTCACTGGAACCATCTCAATTTGAATTCATCAAAGGCAAGTCATGCCTACACAACTTGATGGATGTTTTTGAAAAGGTTACAAAAGGAACAGACGGAGGCAAAATTGTACACACAGCCTAGTTAAAGCTTTTGACACAATCCCCCCACTCTAGCATAATACAGCAACAGAATAAGCTAGGAATAAAGTCCTAAGTCACCTGCCAGATTACTAACTGGTTTACAGATAGAGTGCATGCAACCAGAAAAGGTGAAGCTGCATCCACTAAAAGATCAGTCACCAATGGACTATCTAAGGGCTCTGTGATGGAACCTCTCCTGTTAGTATTTTCTTCTCAGAAGTTAAAGCCAATAATAAGGGGCTCTGGCTAACTACATTTGTAGATGACTGCAAACTAGAAGCAATTATTGAATCCCCATTAGATTTACTATACATTTACAGATACTGCAGGAAGGTTTATGCCAAACAAATAAATGGCAACAGTATCATGGGCTAAAAGTATATGCCAAAAAATGCATTATTGTATCCTTTGAGAAGCAAATTCCCCAGAGAACTACCACATTGATAATATGCCCCTCAGAGACAACCCAGTTTTTCAGGGTCTGAGAGCTTACGTAGAAAATGACATAACTTCCAACCAACATAGTGAGGAAATCCTTATATAACAAATAGCTTATTAACAAAGTATTGCTTTCAGGTCTCAGGATGTAATTGTCTCCCTTAATTCAGCCCACATAAGGCCACCTATTAAGTATAAGGCTCCCCTTGACATTCATCTGTTCACTTGCAGCAGCTGGAATGTCCACAGATATACCTTACAAAAAGGGTACTAGGCTCAAATAATTTACCCTGTGTGGACCACCTCAAAGTCTTATCACTATATTCGGTTTAATACAAACTGCTAAGAGGAGGGCTCTGCCTGGCATACAGTCATCCTCTGACCCAATACTGATGGACATAATACACATCAAAAAGTCAACAGGTATCAGAAAGTCTCATTCCAGGGATCTAAACTCATTCTGCCACATCAACAGATTTATTTGGAGAGACAGACATATCTCACAGGGGATACCATTGCCCTAAAACAGACTCCCCATTCACTTAACGCAAAGCTCATTTTTATCCTAATACAAATGCAACTTAAATCTAATGGATAATAGGAAATTTACCTCAGGGCTCCCTACTGTACTACTAATGGATAGAGGCTGCTCCTAAATGAATGATTTAACACATGCTTGTGGACTTTCTATATATCTAGAGTACAATCAAATTTGTAAATATAATCAATGAATGGGGTAAGGTTACTCTAAACACTAAAGCAAAAAAAGCAATTTTAAACACTAAATAGGAAACTTGGCAAGGATTAAAATGGTCTGCAAAAGACAGTTAGCCTAGTTCTAAGCTAGGAACCTGTGAACATACAGAGTTGAACAAAGGCAAAAACGTTGACAACCACTTCATGTTTACCATTCAGGTATGTATTCTAAAGGCCTGTAGTAAGATGGCCACAAGTACCATAAAATGAATTCAGTAAAACTGAACAAATCGTATTCTTGCTAAAGCCATTCAGAAGAGAGAAAAACAGAAACAAAGCCATAGTTCTTTGTTACTGGAGAAACAAAACCACAGAAACCAGTCTGCTGGTCTGATATAATCTTGCTGGAACACCAACCAATGAAACCATATCAGGGTGACATCCCATAATAGGCTATTCTGAGTTAAACACATAATTAAAAGCAGCAATACCAGGAATACTACTCACAGCTAAAGATGCTCTCACCAAACGAAGAGAAACGTAAATGAAAAAATGTAAGAGCAATCACCACGAAGGTATCACCAAAACACAAAAGGCAGCTTGTCCCAGATGAAATCCAATGGCAGTCGTTTAAAGTAGTAGCAAAAACGTTTATTCAAAAACAGAAAATGAGCGCTTTCGCATAGCCAAGCTATGCTTCATCAGATATATTAGTTCAAAATAAAATATCAAGTGCATATATACAACCTTTTGGCGGGCTCATTAGATAAGCATACTGCAACTAATTAACTAAACAATTAATGGTCATGGAGACAGAAACTAATTAAGAAAAACGTCAAGTAAAACTGTTCATGAAAGTTATACTCAAAATTCTAAAATCATAAATCATTCCAGCAGTCTTTATCAGACACAATACTGATGATCTGTGCATTAACGCCAAAAAACCATGGACCATCAAACTTCCATTTAGATTGTCAGTAATATGTAAACATTCATTCTTACGAACATTGCAATCATTGCATTGTCAACCATAATAAAGCATTACTCACGGGCGTAGGTTCATCACTAAATAATTGTTGCATAAATCACCCTGAAGTGTCCTTAACAGAATCATGTTCGCCAGTAACATGATAATGCAACAAAAAATTGTATTATTAAAATCCTTACTGGATTTGAAGCTATAAAGCATAGCTATACATTGGTTTTACATTATACGAGAGATGAACAAACCCACGTATCTGCACGGAAGATCACGTGCTTTTGGGTGCCTATAGGGCATCTTAAAAAAAAAAAAAAAAAAAAAAGCAAGGCGGTCTTCTTGGTCCTAGTGCCTGAAGCTTACAGTACAAAGCAAACGTTAATCATCAATCGTTAACGCTTCAAACTACACATTTTCAATAAAAAAGGCGTTAGTTCATAAAGCATATAGAACTAAACACCCCATCATCCCTAGATATTTAAAAAAATCCTAAAATTAAATAACATTACTGGTAAAAGATGATGAAAAATATGAAAGGTATGATAAATAAAACAACCTATAAAACATGAAAAAATGTAGAACAATAATAACCAACTCTGAGTATGAGCCAGTAGATTACAAAACATCTCCACACACCAAATGTAACACCTACTCAAATGGATGTGTGGAAGAGCCAAACATGTGATCTGTTATTGAGAAAACATCAAACAAAACTAGGCAAACGACTATGCGAATTACACATACTATATGAAAAAATCACAAAGTATGCATCAAAACTCAAACCATCCTGGTGCGCTGTGAATGACATGTGATAAAGAGTATGAACCAACATATATAGAGAATGGTTCCATGAGTAAAACATCAGAATGCTGGATCACGAAATGGGAATACACCTAAACACCCATTATGGATGAGAGGCAATACTCATACTGTAATACTAGCTACATGATCAACAAGTATAGAATATGTTGTATGAATTAATTACAACAAAGAAAATGTCAGATATGTCTAAAAGACCCATCAGAGCATGGCTGAGGGGTATAACAATACTATACAGACATGTAGAAGGTAAAGCCATCATAGTTTGTTAGCACTATGTATGAAAAAACCATGTGGAGAACCCTGCTCAGAATATATCCCGGGATTTCCTTATATAGTTCTATCTGCGTTCAACTAATGCAGATTTTAAAGGTATAGAACTATTCAGGCCCGGTGGAAGGTGCGCTGCTAATTTTAATATCCAA
The DNA here is from genome assembly GCF_019279795.1 of Protopterus annectens. Classification (NCBI taxonomy): domain Eukaryota; kingdom Metazoa; phylum Chordata; order Ceratodontiformes; family Protopteridae; genus Protopterus; species Protopterus annectens. Next base: position 1,040,372 of record NC_056751.1, read on the forward strand.
TGTAGCTCAGCTTTAGCCAACATGTTATCAGTATTACCTCCCCTTAGAGTGGGTGTAATGACCTGTAAGACCCTAAAAGTAAAATAGTGGGAATGATTATCCTGCACATGTCTAGCTAACGCATTGGTTTCCTCTTGTCTCCGAATTTCATAGAGGTGATCATAAATACGATCACGCAATCTTCTTTTGGTTAAACCTATGTAGAAGGCTGAACAAGAAGAGCAGGTAGCCAAATAAATCACATTCCTAGTATTGCAATCCGCATAAAATTTAGGTTTAAATATTATGTCCATGTTGGGATGCTTATATTCCTGCGTTTTACTTAGGCTATTACATCTAGGACAATGTAAGCATGGATGAGTCCCTTTGATTACTACATCACCCAAGAGTAAACCAGTAGGTTTACCTACATTAGTAATATGTTGATCGTTGCAAAGTTGTTTCTTAAGATTATCACTGTTTTTATAACAAAACCTGGGTGTGGGACCTACTATACCTTTAATTTGCTTATTCACAGTAAGGACATTCCAATTTTTTCTGATGATATCTCTAATGCTTTCTACTTCATTTGTATATTTAATAACATAGTGTATATTATTTTCATAAGGGGTCAATTCCATAGAAGCTTTATTCCTATATCCATATGATGTAAAGGATTTACCAGTGGTGGCAAAATCTATGTCACCAATGATGTCACGTCTGATTTTTCTGACCATATTCATATCATAGCCCCTTTCTTTAAATAAAAGTTCTAATTTACTGGATTCCTCAAAAAGGTCATTCTTGCTTTGACAGAGTCTAGATACCCTAATAAACTGGCTAGTTACTATCCCACGAAATGTGTAGGCTGGATGCATGCTATCAGCAGCTAGCAATGCATTTCTCCATGCAGTTTTTCTATACAATGTAGTCATGATGGTACCTTCGTCAGTCAACCGTAGTGTGACATCTAAAAAGTGTACATGATGATGTGAGCTGTCTACAGTGAATCTCAAAAAATTAGTGGTGGTATGTAGATGTTCCAGAAATGTTAGAAAATCCGTAATTGATCCTTCCCAGATTATAAGTATGTCATCTACAAACCGTTTATAGTATTTAACCTGTCTGAAGGATGTATGAGTAAACAAAAACAACTTCTCCCACCAATACACTACCAGGTTAGCATATGTATTGGCACAGGGGGTCCCCATGGCTACCCCCCATGCCTGCAGGAAATACTCATCTCCAAATATGAAGATGTTGTTGTTCAAAACTATATCTAACAGTTGTGTGACCAGTATAATCCTATCACAGGAGAACTGAGTTTCCTTATGCAATAGTTCCCTGATGTATTGGATACCTATGTCATTAGGGATGGAAGTAAAAAGTTTCTCTACATCCATGGTTATGAGTAGATAACATGCCTTAGGCTTCTCCAGATGTACACATTTCAAAGTCTCCAGTAGTTGATAGGTATCCTTGAGTATATTGCTACAACTATCAACCACTGGGCGTAGGATACTCTCCAAAAAGATGGATATATGGGCCGTAACCCATTTCTCTCCTGCTACAATGGGTCTCATAGGGATGGGCCATGTCTCCTTGTGAACCTTTGGGAGGCCTTTAAGAATGGGAATGACTGGGTCGGTTTGCATAAGATATTCGTACATCTCTGTACTAATCTGTCTGCATAGCAGCAGATCATAAATATTATCTTTAACAGTGTTGATAACTGTAGAAACCTGATGTATGGAAATGCGTGTATAAGTATTGTGATCAGATAACAGTTCATTCATACATCTCTTATATTCTTCTGAGTCCATTAGTACTACCCCCCCCCCCCCTTTATCTGCAGGCTTCACAACCAGCTTATCATTACCCTTTAGCCAAGTCAAGGCACGGTTTTCATCTCTATTGAGATTATAGAACTTCCCTTTCATGCTGTGTGTCGAAGAAAACAGTGCATACAAATCATTTTCACATAAATCCAAAAAACATTGTACCATCGGTTGTAATGGAGGTGAAAAAGTACTCTTTTTCTTGAACATGTTGGGTAGATCATTTTTTCTATTACTACAGTCACTGTCAGCAAATAAAAGCTTAAGACAAATACGTCTACAAAACAGTCTTAAATCCAATAGAGTGTCTTCTAACGATGCTTTGGCAGCAGGAATGAAAGAGAGCCCTCTGTTGAGAAGGCTGAATGTAGCTGTATCAATAGTATGGTTAGAAAAGTTAAACACCAAAGTCAATACCTTGTCCTTCTGTTGGGCATATTCCGTTCTTCGGAGTATTTGCGTTTTCTCATTCCCCTGCTGCTGGAGCGCCCCCTCCCTTGTGGAGCAAACTTCCGTTGATAGGGTAAAAAAGGGGGGTTCTGCATTTCTTTCACATTCTTATTCTTAGGTATGGCTCCTGTGCTGTGATGACTTTGCAGGGCCTCCTGATTGGGTGGTGGTGTGTCCATAGTGGGGATCTCAATGGGGTCCAAGTCACGAACTCTGTTGGAAGCAGTTACTGCCTGCACAATAGGGTGGATATCATGAGATTGTGGTAGCAAATCATTGACAGCTTCTGGATCAACTGTGACATGTACATGATTGGTTGTATTACGCATGGTATTGGCTTGTTCACCCTGGTGTCTGGGCCACACAAACACATGGCCATTTTGAAAGTCCGTATGGTCTCTCTTAAGTTTGTGTTGCTTAGTCTTGCTCAGCCTTTCACCAAATGACTTAACATGTGTTAAAACTACACATAGTTTTTCACTACAGTAATCAGAGGTGAAGTTATCAAGTATTCTCTGGTAAAGAATATCAGTTTTATTACGAAGTTCAGTTTCCAGTGGTAAAAAATAGTTCAATAGAAGTCTCACATAATCGAATCCTAGATTGATGTTCAAATCCTGCCATTGCTTTAATAAAGAGGGGTGGGAGTCCCCATACGTAGGCATGCAGAAAACCCGCATGCCTCTGGGGACTACCTTGTAATGCAAGCATGCTTCTAAGTGTAGTCTTTGCCACAAATATCTCTGTAATTGGTAGAGATTATTCTCCAACATTCTCAGTTGGTCATGAAAGTCTTGTAAATTTTCTCCAGTATCAGTAATGGATCTATGGGTTGGTGCCTCATTCAAATCCAGTGACAATAAAGGGTTAAGATCTTGTGCAAACAGACCTGTCCACAAACGAGACGTGTCCCTCGGCCCTGGAGTGGAAGCATTCCCAACATTCTGACTTTCCATCGTGTGCGTGGAGTAGTAGACAAAAAACAGGAAGAAACAGCAATACCAGGAATACTACTCACAGCTAAAGATGCTCTCACCAAACGAAGAGAAACGTAAATGAAAAAATGTAAGAGCAATCACCACGAAGGTATCACCAAAACACAAAAGGCAGCTTGTCCCAGATGAAATCCAATGGCAGTCGTTTAAAGTAGTAGCAAAAACGTTTATTCAAAAACAGAAAATGAGCGCTTTCGCATAGCCAAGCTATGCTTCATCAGATATATTAGTTCAAAATAAAATATCAAGTGCATATATACAACCTTTTGGCGGGCTCATTAGATAAGCATACTGCAACTAATTAACTAAACAATTAATAGTCATGGAGACAAAAACTAATTAAGAAAAGCGTCAAGTAAAACTGTTCATGAAAGTCATACTCAAAATTCTAAAATCATAAATCATTCCAGCAGTCTTTATCAGACACAATACTGATGATCTGTGCATTAACGCCAAAAAACCATGGACCATCAAACTTCCATTTAGATTGTCAGTAATATGTAAACATTCATTCTTACGAACATTGCAATCATTGCATTGTCAACCATAATAAAGCATTACTCACGGGCGTAGGTTCATCACTAAATAATTGTTGCATAAATCACCCTGAAGTGTCCTTAACAGAATCATGTTCGCCAGTAACATGATAGTGCAACAAAAAATTGTATTATTAAAATCCTTACTGGATTTGAAGCTATAAGCATAGCTATACATTGGTTTTACATTATACGAGAGATGAACAAACCCACGTATCTGCACGGAAGATCACGTGCTTTTGGGTGCCTATAGGGCATCTTAAAAAAAGCAAGGCGGTCTTCTTGGTCCTAGTGCCTGAAGCTTACAGTACAAAGCAAACGTTAATCATCAATCGTTAACGCTTCAAACTACACATTTTCAATAAAAAAGGCGTTAGTTCATAAAGCATATAGAACTAAACACCCCATCATCCCTAGATATTTAAAAAAATCCTAAAATTAAATAACATTACTGGTAAAAGATGATGAAAAATATGAAAGGTCATTCCTGCTGCCAAAGCATCGTTAGAAGACACTCTATTGGATTTAAGACTGTTTTGTAGACGTATTTGTCTTAAGCTTTTATTTGCTGACAGTGACTGTAGTAATAGAAAAAATGATCTACCCAACATGTTCAAGAAAAAGAGTACTTTTTCACCTCCATTACAACCGATGGTACAATGTTTTTTGGATTTATGTGAAAATGATTTGTATGCACTGTTTTCTTCGACACACAGCATGAAAGGGAAGTTCTATAATCTCAATAGAGATGAAAACCGTGCCTTGACTTGGCTAAAGGGTAATGATAAGCTGGTTGTGAAGCCTGCAGATAAAGGGGGGGGGGGGTAGTACTAATGGACTCAGAAGAATATAAGAGATGTATGAATGAACTGTTATCTGATCACAATACTTATACACGCATTTCCATACATCAGGTTTCTACAATTATCAACACTGTTAAAGATAATATTTATGATCTGCTGCTATGCAGACAGATTAGTACAGAGATGTACGAATATCTTATGCAAACCGACCCAGTCATTCCCATTCTTAAAGGCCTCCCAAAGGTTCACAAGGAGACATGGCCCATCCCTATGAGACCCATTGTAGCAGGAGAGAAATGGGTTACGGCCCATATATCCATCTTTTTGGAGAGTATCCTACGCCCAGTGGTTGATAGTTGTAGCAATATACTCAAGGATACCTATCAACTACTGGAGACTTTGAAATGTGTACATCTGGAGAAGCCTAAGGCATGTTATCTACTCATAACCATGGATGTAGAGAAACTTTTTACTTCCATCCCTAATGACATAGGTATCCAATACATCAGGGAACTATTGCATAAGGAAACTCAGTTCTCCTGTGATAGGATTATACTGGTCACACAACTGTTAGATATAGTTTTGAACAACAACATCTTCATATTTGGAGATGAGTATTTCCTGCAGGCATGGGGGGTAGCCATGGGGACCCCCTGTGCCAATACATATGCTAACCTGGTAGTGTATTGGTGGGAGAAGTTGTTTTTGTTTACTCATACATCCTTCAGACAGGTTAAATACTATAAACGGTTTGTAGATGACATACTTATAATCTGGGAAGGATCAATTACGGATTTTCTAACATTTCTGGAACATCTACATACCACCACTAATTTTTTGAGATTCACTGTAGACAGCTCACATCATCATGTACACTTTTTAGATGTCACACTACGGTTGACTGACGAAGGTACCATCACGACTACATTGTATAGAAAAACTGCATGGAGAAATGCATTGCTAGCTGCTGATAGCATGCATCCAGCCTACACATTTCGTGGGATAGTAACTAGCCAGTTTATTAGGGTATCTAGACTCTGTCAAAGCAAGAATGACCTTTTTGAGGAATCCAGTAAATTAGAACTTTTATTTAAAGAAAGGGGCTATGATATGAATATGGTCAGAAAAATCAGACGTGACATCATTGGTGACATAGATTTTGCCACCACTGGTAAATCCTTTACATCATATGGATATAGGAATAAAGCTTCTATGGAATTGACCCCTTATGAAAATAATATACACTATGTTATTAAATATACAAATGAAGTAGAAAGCATTAGAGATATCATCAGAAAAAATTGGAATGTCCTTACTGTGAATAAGCAAATTAAAGGTATAGTAGGTCCCACACCCAGGTTTTGTTATAAAACAGTGATAATCTTAAGAAACAACTTTGCAACGATCAACATATTACTAATGTAGGTAAACCTACTGGTTTACTCTTGGGTGATGTAGTAATCAAAGGGACTCATCCATGCTTACATTGTCCTAGATGTAATAGCCTAAGTAAAACGCAGGAATATAAGCATCCCAACATGGACATAATATTTAAACCTAAATTTTATGCGGATTGCAATACTAGGAATGTGATTTATTTGGCTACCTGCTCTTCTTGTTCAGCCTTCTACATAGGTTTAACCAAAAGAAGATTGTGTGATCGTATTTATGATCACCTCTATGAAATTCGGAGACAAGAGGAAACCAATGCGTTAGCTAGACATGTGCAGGATAATCATTCCCACTATTTTACTTTTAGGGTCTTACAGGTCATTACACCCACTCTAAGGGGAGGTAATACTGATAACATGTTGGCTAAAGCTGAGCTACATTGGATATTAAAATTAGCAGCGCACCTTCCACCGGGCCTGAATAGTTCTATACCTTTAAAATCTGCATTAGTTGAACGCAGATAGAACTATATAAGGAAATCCCAGGATATATTCTGAGCAGGGTTCTCTACATGGTTTTTTCATACATAGTGCTAACAAACTATGATGGCTTTACCTTCTACATGTCTGTATAGTATTGTTATACCCCTCAGCCATGCTCTGATGGGTCTTTTAGACATATCTGACATTTTCATTGTTGTAATTAATTCATACAACATATTCTATACTTGTTGATCATGTAGCTAGTATTACAGTATGAGTATTGCCTCTCATCCATAATGGGTGTTTAGGTGTATTCCCATTTCGTGATCCAGCATTCTGATGTTTTACTCATGGAACCATTCTCTATATATGTTGGTTCATACTCTTTATCACATGTCATTCACAGCGCACCAGGATGGTTTGAGTTTTGATGCATACTTTGTGATTTTTTCATATAGTATGTGTAATTCGCATAGTCGTTTGCCTAGTTTTGTTTGATGTTTTCTCAATAACAGATCACATGTTTGGCTCTTCCACACATCCATTTGAGTAGGTGTTACATTTGGTGTGTGGAGATGTTTTGTAATCTACTGGCTCATACTCAGAGTTGGTTATTATTGTTCTACATTTTTTCATGTTTTATAGGTTGTTTTATTTATCATACCTTTCATATTTTTCATCATCTTTTGCCAGTAATGTTATTTAATTTTAGGATTTTTTTAAATATCTAGGGATGATGGGGTGTTTAGTTCTATATGCTTTATGAACTAACGCCTTTTTTATTGAAAATGTGTAGTTTGAAGCGTTAACGACTGATGATTAACGTTTGCTTTGTACTGTAAGCTTCAGGCACTAGGACGAAGAAGACCGCCTTGCTTTTTTTTTTTTTTTTTTTTTAAGATGCCCTATAGGCACCCAAAAGCACGTGATCTTCCGTGCAGATACGTGGGTTTGTTCATCTCTCGTATAATGTAAAACCAATGTATAGCTATGCTTTATAGCTTCAAATCCAGTAAGGATTTTAATAATACAATTTTTTGTTGCATTATCATGTTACTGGCGAACATGATTCTGTTAAGGACACTTCAGGGTGATTTATGCAACAATTATTTAGTGATGAACCTACGCCCGTGAGTAATGCTTTATTATGGTTGACAATGCAATGATTGCAATGTTCGTAAGAATGAATGTTTACATATTACTGACAATCTAAATGGAAGTTTGATGGTCCATGGTTTTTTGGCGTTAATGCACAGATCATCAGTATTGTGTCTGATAAAGACTGCTGGAATGATTTATGATTTTAGAATTTTGAGTATAACTTTCATGAACAGTTTTACTTGACGTTTTTCTTAATTAGTTTCTGTCTCCATGACCATTAATTGTTTAGTTAATTAGTTGCAGTATGCTTATCTAATGAGCCCGCCAAAAGGTTGTATATATGCACTTGATATTTTATTTTGAACTAATATATCTGATGAAGCATAGCTTGGCTATGCGAAAGCGCTCATTTTCTGTTTTTGAATAAACGTTTTTGCTACTACTTTAAACGACTGCCATTGGATTTCATCTGGGACAAGCTGCCTTTTGTGTTTTGGTGATACCTTCGTGGTGATTGCTCTTACATTTTTTCATTTACATAATTAAAAGCACTTTGACTGATACAAGCACTTAAATATTGGTGATCCTATGCCTATGATGAAAAAAAAAAACATTTTTTCCATTTTTGGAAAGTGCCCTTTTAACGCACAAAACATGTCACATTTCTTTAGAAATTTGGGGAACACAGAGAACTACTGTAAACACAAATGCACAACTATTGTTTCTAAAATAAATTATTAGTGTCTGGGGACTTGATAAAAGGCCAGAAGATTTGTCAAAATCAGTATACACTCCAATTTCTAAAAAGATAAAGTTAAGAAAAGGTTATGACATTAATGTAATTATACTGATTTTTCAGACAAATTTTGTATTGTTAAAGGACATATTAATGGGGCCTTAAACTGAGATTAATGCAAATGTATAGGTCAGGCTTGGTTTTAGATTATGATGTCAGGTTATTGTGGCTTTGGCTTTAGTCTGCTTCTACAGAGGTTAGTGAACAGCATCTAACCTAACAGTTACCACAGAGTCTGTGTTATTAACAGCTCTTCCTGTAACTAAGGTACAGGTTTAATTCTTAGTTACCACAGAGTCTGTGTTATTAACAGCTCTTCCCGTAACTAAGGTACAAGGTTTAATTCTTAGTTACCACAGAGTCTGTGTTATTAACAGCTCTTCCTGTAACTAAGGTACAAGGTTTAATTCTTAGTTACCACAGAGTCTGTGTTATTAACAGCCCTTCCTGTAACTAAGGTACAAGGTTTAATTCTTAGTTACCACAGAGTCTGTGTTATTAACAGCTCTTCCTGTAACTAAGGTACAGGTTTAATTCTTAGTTACCACAGAGTCTGTGTTATTAACAGCTCTTCCCGTAACTAAGGTACAAGGTTTAATTCTTAGTTACCACAGAGTCTGTGTTATTAACAGCTCTTCCTGTAACTAAGGTACAAGGTTTAATTCTTAGTTACCACAGAGTCTGTGTTATTAACAGCCCTTCCTGTAACTAAGGTACAAGGTTTAATTCTTAGTTACCACAGAGTCTGTGTTATTAACAGCTCTTCATGTAACTAAGGTACAAGGTTTAATTCTTTCCATTTGCCAGTCTTTTAATTCGTCCAAATCTTTTGGGTTTCTAATACCATGATCGGATTGGACCCCATCCCTAAGTCAAAGTACGATTAAAGTTCATGAAATTAGTATTGTTTCAATCTTTGATGTCAGCCAAAAGTGCTCTTCACAGCACCCGCAATGTGCCCAGTAATGACTCCTTCTGCAATTTGTACAGGGTTACATGGATTGGTAACATATCTAAATACGATTGTAGATTTTTTTTATAAGACCTGTTGCTCCTACTACTATTGGAACTGTCTGGGTATCTTTCCTCCACATTGCTCTCATTTCTGCCTGCAGACTTGATATTTTATGATTTTGTGTCTCTCTGTATGCAAGACACTGCAGTCACTGGGTGTGGCAATTTCAATGAGCAATGCTACTTTTGTCTTCTTTTATGGACCACTATATCAGGTTTTCTAGCGTCTATCTTTTGTACTGTTGGTTATGATCCCATGTGATGTAGACTTCATCATTTTCTATTATGCTTTGTGGCTCATGTTTCCAGTGTTGTTCAGCCACTTCAGTGCCATAATGTTTGCACAATCCCCAGTGCAACAGTCTTGCCACATTATTATGCCTCTGAGTATACAGCCCTTCTGCCATTAGTATGTCACAACCAGCAATGAATTGTGCGACTGTTTCCAATTTGGTTTTACAAAACCTACACTTGTCTGTTTCTCCCACTTGCTCAATGGACTTTGTAAACCAGCATATATACAGCCCACTATCATGGGCTACCAGTATTAACCTTTCATCTCTTGGTTTGAATTCTCTGCTCCTTAACCATTCCTGCATTCATGCCTGATCAACACGAGGTTCTTCCAGAAATTTTCTATACTCACAACTACATTTATGCATTTTCCACATTTCTTGCCTTCTCATCTAGTCTTTCACCTTACATTCTTTATTTTGTTATTTGGCACATTCAGTTGCTACCTGATTTTTATCTACTTCTGATTTGATTTCCATTCCTGCTTGATGCCAATGTGCTTCTGCTAGATTAAGCAGACAAGTCATCTTAGATTTATTCTCCTTATGTTTCAAAACTTTCACTACATTTGTGTCCTGTGAGGTCAGCAGATGTGTGGAATACCACGATTACAGATCTATAGATGTAATCAATTTCAAAGAGGTCTATCCCTTCTTTGGAACAAGGAATATATAATCTTGGTATGCACTGATTTTTATAAACCATTTGGTGAGCATGAAGCATCCTTCTTGTTTTCCTATCTAATCTATTCAACATATTTTGGGGCCAGTCAATCACTCCAGAACTGTAAGTTAGGACAGGAAGAGCAAACTGATTTATAGCTTGGATTTTGTTCCTAGATGTCAATGCTGTTTTCAGGATTAATTTAAGTCTTCTAAAGTATTCCTTGTCAAGTTTTACTCACATTTATTCATGTTTTATTGTCAATCCTTCATCAATTCCCTAATATTTATACACCACCTCTTGCTCAAGTTCTTTTACATCACATTCTTGTCCCAAACTGATGTTTTTCCTGGTGCTGTAGTTTTTCTGCTTTAAAGGTTGCTTTTGCACATTTATCAAGACCACATGACATTCTTATATCATCTAAAAAAGTTTTGACAACTTGCAGTTGTGCTTTCAGTTCCCCATCTGATGAGCTATACAGCTTTAAATCATTGACGAAGACAAGATGTGAAGTCTTTACACATTGTTGTTTTCTAGGACCCAAATTATAGCCATGGCCTAAGCTGTTAAGTAGATGGCTTAATGGGTTAAGGGCAAGTTAGAATAGCAGTGGTGACAGAGAGTCACCTTGGAATATCCACATTTTAATTTTTATCCCTGGGATAATAATTTGCCCTTTGTCATGGCTTAATTTCAAAGTGGTCTGCTATTGTTTCATTGTCACTGTAATGTAGCTGATCAGTCTAGGGTGTATCTTATGCATTTTTAAGCACTCTTTTATCCATGAATGTGGGATACTATCAAATGTTTTTTTGTAATCAATCCATGCCATACTTAGATTCTTCTCCTTTTTACAGTTTTCCAGTATGACTATTTAACAACAGAGGATCCTTTGTTCCATATGACTTTCTTTTATTGCCCTTTTGTTCTATTGCCATAATTGAGTTTTCTTCTGACTATAATCTCTGTTGGCATCGATTCCTGTGTATAGTTTATATGTCTTTGGAAAGCAAGTTTTTGGTCTATAATTTTTAGGGTAGCTTACAGGTTCCCTCTTAAATAGGAACATTGATTTTCCTGTTGTTAGGCAGGTTGGTGTCTGTTCAGGGTGTGCATACAATTAATTCTTACTCAAGGCTAAATTTTTGTGCAAAGATGTTAATACTTTTACCAAAAGTTAGGTACTGTATCTAGGCCTGGGGTTTTCCAATTAGAGGCTTTTCTTAACTTTGTTTCAATCTCTCTATATGTTACTTTGTCCCATTTCATATCCTGTTCCTTTAAACTTCTTATTCTTTCTTTTACTTATTTTGTCCATTTAGCATTTTTGTTTTGTTCCACAGGATCTTCATAGATGCTTCTCCAAAATGTATCTATTTCTTCTTTTTTGGCGGTCTTAAAATTCCTTTTACCTTGTTTCCCAATTCTCTCTAAAACTTTTTTGGGTCATCAATAAATTGCTTATTTTGTATTTTTTCTTTATATTTTTCTGCATATCTTCTAAGTTTTTCTGCCTGTGCTGAGATGTTTAGTTTGTTATTTGCAATAGTGCATGATAGCTACTGATCAGTTCTAATACTGCACATTGCTTTTATCATGTCTATCTTTCTTAGTATTTTGTTGATTTGTTCTCTCTTCTATATTCCTCTAACAGTGACAGTTCTTGTCATAACTGCTTTATAGTTTTCTCTGTTTGGTACTTCCATGATGGTATTCGATTTTTCCCCTTCCTTTCTGTCACTGCCCTGTGTTCTTGTGGTAGAACTTTATCAGTTATTAATTTAGCTGCACTGTAATATAGCCTGTTTACTTCTGTTATATTGCATGGCTCTCTATGGACAGTCGTAATTACAGTTTTCATTTGTTTTATCAAACTTCTAACTTTTTGAGTTTTATTGACCTTCTGCGGTCTATTTCTTTCACTAATCTTAATATGTCTATCTATGCCTATTAAGTCAAGCAACTCTTCTCTTAGCTCATTTTCTTTTAAACCAAGGGCACATTTTTTTTTTTCCATTTCCTGCGGGCATTCTATAGAAAGTTCTGTAGCATCTTCCTGTGGCACATTGTCTTCAATTTCATCCTGTGCCATCCGTTCCTCTGTCATATGGAAACTCAATGGCTTATAACTCCTCAACATTGACTGCATCAGAATTTCCACATATTCCTCTTTCTTCCCTTGTTGTCCAGCTTCAAGTGAGCATTTATACTGGTTTCCTATGGATGGCTGCAAAATAACTTCATATGACACCTGACCAATTGCTTCACATTCCACTGGTTTCCCCTTAATTTGAATATCCATTGCTCTATCTTGTTGTGGTACTTTCTGAATTAGATTTTCAACACTGAATCCTTCACTTCACAGGTACTCCATAACCTCAGTTTCTGTTTCTTTAACTTCTCCATTACTAATCTTCTTTTCTACTTTTCCTTTGTCTTCTTATTTTTTGCACTGTAAAATTTTCCATGTCTGGATTCCTTTGCCTATATTTCTCTTCAAATATCTTTGGTGCTGCTCTTTATGTATTGGTTAGTTTTTGCTTTCTCCTTTGCATAAATATTACACCATATTAAATCTCTATTTCTCCCATGTCCATATTTCGTCTTCAGATGTCCCAAGATCTTCCTGCTTCTCCTTACTTTGGGGACTCACTCCATCATACTGTGATGTAACCCGTGTTAGACCTTCCACACCAAATTCTTCACTTCACAGGCACTCCATAACTTCAACTTTTATTTTTTTTAACTTCTACTTTACTAATCTTCTTTTCTACATTCTCTCTTTGTGATATTATTTTTTATTGTGAAATGTTCCCTATCTGGATGCCTTTACCTGTATTTCTCTTCGAATATCTTTGGGGCTACCTTCTTTATATTGATTAATTTGGCTTTCTCCTTTGTATAAATATTGCACCATATCAAATCTCTCTTTCTTTCCCATGTCCATATTTCTTTTTATACTTTTCAAAAATCTCTAGGGTTTTGTTGTTTATATTTTTGTACTTCCTCAGATTTATCTTTTTCCAAACAGATCAAAGTTTCTTGATCTACTGTTGTTCACTAATCTGTTTTATTAAAGAATACAAATTTTTACTTGAAGCCTCCAACGCTTTTTCTTGTGGAAGTATTTTTCTTTCCTCTAATTTCTCTCTTAATTATTTTGTATATCTTGTGTCTGGAAATTCTGGGCTTTTTGCATAATAATAACAATGCATAATTATTCTCAATAGTCCACATTATCGTGTTTATGACTCTTCTTTGACCTATCAGTTTTTGTGATTTTTGTGGACTACTACTTCCTTCTACAACAGGTGGGGCATACTCCCCCTGGGCCTATCCCAGCCCCATTGTAGGAATGTTTCTGTATTTTGAGGATTCTGCACTGTCATCTTTTTCAGTCATGGCACCAGTGTGCCTTGTAGGATTGGGCACTGTTTTATCCTCAGGCTTGTGTACCCAGCTACCTTTTTTCATTTTTTACCTGCTTCTGTCCATGACATATATTATATAAATACAGTCTATATATCAGTGTCATCTTGGTGAGATTTTGTGAAAAGAGGGTCCACCTCATGAATGTACTCACTAAGACTTGAGGATGAATTCAATTTCAGCAATACTACCAGTGGCTTGCTGACTTATCATCTCTCCATTCAGACTCCAATTTTGCTGTGTGACTGAGCAAGTTTAACCTGAAAGTGCTCCTAGCTTGCACCCAAAAAGGGAAACTTGTGCCCAGTGGGCTTGCCTGGTTAACAAATAGCTGACATTTAAGCAACTAATTATCATGGCAAGTTTAGAACTAACAACTGACCAGGAAGCCAAAGACCACAGAAAATAAATCCGACAATGGTAGAAACCACTCCATTTTGTAATTGTTGCAGAAAGAAACAATCCTTTATTTTAAAACCACTGCAATTCACGATTAAGTGCTTTCATCTGAACATAGACTTCTTCAGAACCATGAAAACTCCTCTAAACACTGAATTTAAAAGGACAGAGAAGTAAAACCACACCCCCAGGAAGTGACAATCAACAAGCAGGCCGAGCAAAGTCTGGAAAAGTTTTTAAAGGTGGACATACACCAAAAACACTTCCACATTAAACCAAGTAAAAATGGCTAAAAACAAATTTAGGATGTCAAAATACTACAGAAAGACCTAACAGTTGTAAAATGTTGACCAAACTGTGTTGGCTTTTTTTTAAGTTCACTAGCAATGGAAGTATAGTCATTCAATCCAGGTGGATTTGCTGTGTCTAAAATCAGCTGGCAATACATCTCATGATGTAGAAGTCAGTTTTTCTAATCACCAACAAAGGTATCTGTTTCATGATAAGCTTATACCAGCAGTTGTTGCAGTCTCTATTATTTCATTTTAACATTTTTGACAATTTCAGATGAATGAGTAGATGCAGCTGAGATTAATCTGTCCTTTCTGTTTTTTTTTCTGAATCCTCACATGTTTTAATCTGCATCTTAGCTTCATACATTCTAGTCTTAATAATTTTTTTTTGTGGTTTTAGCTTTCTTTTTTTAAAACAAGAAACATCTTTATTAAATTATCACTTATGACATAGGCAATCATACCTTTATATAAACAAAAAAACATATTGGCATAATCTTAGTTGCAAGCATTTTACATCGCCAACCATATTGACATACTTTTAGTTGCAAACAATATACATTACCTATAATCTACCCAATCATTGTTAGTCAAACATTACATAGGTCATTCAAATCCTGACTTCTTTTAAACCTCATTCATTCCATGTATGTATTCTTCCCACAGTTCCAATTTTTCCTATGTAATTTGCTCCTACTCTTTTTTAAATATACAAGTTCTGGTTGTTTTATCTCTGTTACTATATTCACTACTTCTAGTACAGTTGGTTTAAACTTTGATTTCCATTTTCTAGTAGTTGCTTTTTTGGCAGCCACCACAATTAGACTCAGCAAGGTCTTACTGTATCTGGTCTATTTCAATTCTGTATCATAATTCAGAAAAATCATTTCCCTAATTATACTAATTTCCTCACCCAGTATCTATGATAGAGTAGTCTGCAGGGAATCTTTAAGGTCTTCCAACTCATTACAGTCCCAGCAAATATGTTCCAATTATCTCATTCTGCCTCATCATGCCTCCAACATTTCCTGTCTACCAAAAGAGGTATAAAACTATCTTTGTAAACATTTCCAAGCAAAAATCTTAGATCTTCTAGATTTGGTGCATATTTGGGAGACAAGCATATATCACCCCATTGTTTCTTTGCGAATTGCTTATCCAGTCTCTCTTTCCAATCCTTTCTAACCTACTCTGATTGATTTGTATAGTTATCATGCAATATTTTAAATGCTCTACTAATTATTCCTTTTTTAACAGCAGCTTCTGTTCTAGATTCTACTAAAAGTCTACCAGTGCTGGTCTTTCATTTATGACTCCCCTATTTCTTTCTCTTTGCCCATGCTATAATATCAGTCCTTGATAGGGAACACAATCTCTAACCTGCAGTCCAAACAAATTCCTGGCATCTTCTCGTTCTATTACCTTTTCCTCTCTAGTCATTTGCTCCCAATAACTGGGTTCCTTTGCCAGTTTTCTCCTGTTTCTATTGTCTGTATCCCTGATTGCAGTCATCCTTATTGGCAGAATCTCCTGTCTCCATTCCTCTGTCGGCTTAGTTCTTAGAATACTTTCTGCTACTTTATGAATATAATATTCTGTATGATTATTGTTATTCTCCTTAAAGCTCGGCATCTAAAATCCCAGTCTCTCCTTGTTTCTTGAAATTCTCCTCTAATTCACCATCATCCCTTACAACTTTGAATTCTAGGTTTCTGCTTGTAATATGTATAGGAGCCTTTACCATGTAGCTCTGAAATATTCCTTCGAATCGGGCAACCCCAATCCGCCTTGTTCTTTTGGAAGATTCTGCTTATCCCATTTGACTCTTGGCATCTTCCCCTCTCAGATAAGACCCTTTAGCTCTTTATTAATTGTTATCCACAATTTCTCCTCTGGTTTATAAAAATATGGCTGAACTGTGTATAAGATTAAAAGGACGAAAAGCATTTTAACTGTTTGTACCTTACTATCCATAGTCATATAACAGAGCTTCCAATTTCTCAGTTTTTGTATTATTTTTGTTTAGTCTCTTCCCACGGGTCTGTATCAAAGAGACTTTTCTTCAAACATATAATCATCGACACATAAAGAGCGAATGCTCTAAAGCATGAATGGCCATGTCCACAAATTTTTTCCTTGGGGAAAAAATTCACGGGGCCATACACAAAAAACACAAACTTCAAAACCCTAATCAAGTGGGGGCCCCCTCCCCACACCCCTAACTAAATATATCAACTCCGTGATTGCTCTACATTGGGGAAAAGGACAATTTCCAGTAACGAACAACTGAATTTTTTCCCCGAGGAAAAAATTCGCAGACGTGGCTGTTTCCACTTTAGAGAATTCACTCTTTAGGTGTTGATGATTATATGTTCAAAGAAAAGTGTCTTTAAGCATATAATATAGACCCTCTTCCCACATATCCTTAGCTGCCATACCAGAATAATTTTTAATCCATACTCCTATATACTTTTATTTATCCACGGTGGTGGTACTGCGGTAGCGTTGTCGCCTCACAGTAAGACGCTGTCCAGTTCGATTCTCAGCTAGAGCATCATCTGCGTGGAGACATGCGTGAATGGGCGTACCTTCATTGAAGGTTGTGCATCAGGGCTGGTAACTCAGCACGTAAAAATCAACTACCAATCATTAGCGGATCGGAGTTCTGCTGGGTGACCCCTAACTGGGAAAAGCCAAAAGACACAAACAAACAAAATCCTATATACTTCAATTTATCATGTCCCATAAGTATGGATATTGCTGAACCAATTCATGTGTGGGTACATAGTTTACTGCTATTGCTTTTGTTTTGGCTTCATTAATTGTGTATCCTGAAAAGATCTAAAATCTCTCAAAATTTTCTACAACACTATAATTTCCTTTTCTGGTTTTATCAGTTATAAAATAATATCTCCAGCTTTTCTTGTCTACCATACCAATTATATCATTGAATTTCTGAGCCCCTTATTTTCTTTGCCAATGGTTCTAAATATAATGCAAAAAAAAGAGGAAAGAGGACACCCCTGTCTGGTTCCTCTGCACAAGCAGAAGTTATCAGAGAGGAACCCCCTTACTTTATTTTTTGCTTCCAATTCCTCATATATCCTCCTAATCAACCTTATAATTTTATCAGGGAATGCAAATGTTTCCATTACTCTGCTCATAATGTTCCAGCTTACTCTGTCAAATGCTTTCTTTGCATCAAGACCCACCAAAAAAACAACAGCATCTTCTTATATTCTGCTTCCCTTTGGATCATAAATGTTCTGTTAATGTTGTCAAATGTTTGCCTCTCTTCCACATAATCATGTCAATCCATATCTACAAATATTGGCATCTCTTTTTGTATTCTCTTAGCCATTATAGACATGAACACTTTATAATCATGGTTTAGTACTGAAGTAGGCTTGTATGAAGCTGGATCTGATGGAGCTTTACCCTCTTTAGGTATTACAGCTACCACTGCTTTCTTCCAGGATATTAGTACTTGTCTTCCTCTTAAAATACTGTTAAAGAAAACCTTCCAGATCTTTATCAGTTTTTTCCATCCTAGCTTTCAAACTTCCACAGGAATACCATCTATTCCTGGGGACTTTCCTGTAGACTGGTTATAAATCACCATTGTTATCTCATCTTCTCCTTATCTTTCATCTACCTCTAAGCTTGGTATATTTAATTCTTCCATAAACATTTCCATTTGTATCTTTTCTTGATTTCCATATTTCTCTGTTTTATACAGACTTTCATAGGATTTCTGAAATATTTCTAATACTTCTAAAGTATCTTTTCTTATTATATGCTCCCTAAACTTGGTGACATTATTTTCTACTTTTCATTGCCTGAGTCATTATATATTCCATATGAAAGTTTGTCTTTTAGAAGGCTTAGTCCCGAGAGGACTTCACATACTAAAGATGCCTTCTTATGTCAACTGTGAGAGAGAACTATTAGTGGAGTGCAGAAGGTTAATTTGGCAACTAGTGCCTCGTACATCAAATTGTTAATTGCAGCAGCTGATAGAGAAATACAGACTTCAAGATTATCCATAGAAACTAAGTACGGGGAGATGCTTTCTCTATATGATGCCAATCTTGTAGAAAAATATCTGTTGGACATTCTTGATTCATTGTCAGCTTATGAGCGGAAGCTGACGAAACAAAAAATGAGAAAAATAATTTGGGACTGGCATGATTTTGAGTGTGTACATATTTTGCCTGGCCCAGGTTCTTTGATAACAGGGAAACACCTTCTAATGGTAGTCCAACCAATGTTGCAGAGACTGCGACTATGACTGACAGCGCATGACTGCCTCCAACTGTTCCGTCTGGCATTGTGTAGAGCAAATGGAAGTAGCAACAAGCATCATTGAACAAGATGGGAGCTAAGAAAAATCATTTCAAGTGAAGGCTCTAATTCACCAGTCAGCAGATAACATTTATTTGCTCTTGAAAAAGAGTCAGACCCCAAATTTCCCTTTAGAGCAACAGAAACTGCTTTTTCCATTACCGGTGAGAGAGTTGAAGACTGCAAAAGAACAACAGCCAAGAGAAAGAAGTCGGAGCAGGCAAAAGCGGAAATTAGAGGGGCAAATACTGAAGCAAGGGAACATAAAGAAGGCCATTCTCAG
Organism: Protopterus annectens; assembly: GCF_019279795.1. Classification (NCBI taxonomy): domain Eukaryota; kingdom Metazoa; phylum Chordata; order Ceratodontiformes; family Protopteridae; genus Protopterus; species Protopterus annectens. Next base: position 1,059,466 of record NC_056751.1, read on the forward strand.
AGAGACTTAGTGTGGAATTTATCCAAATGTATGATGAGTGATAATGAACTATGTGTTCTCCAGAAAGGACTCACTTACATTCCCACCAGGTATTCTGATTTAACAGATGCAGTTTTTGATATTAAATTGTTTACACAAAACGTGATGCTCAAGTTAATACATAAAGATAGTAATGATGTTTCAAATATTTATGATAATGTTTTTAAGAAACCTAGTTTGTATGTACCCCCACTGAAATCACTTCACTGAGTGCCTTTGAAAAACTATGCGTAGATGATTTTTAGAAAGCAGCTTATAATGACAGCAAGAAAAATAAGGGAAAGTTTAATTTGTCAAAAAATGTGTATCTTGCCCTTAAAAGTTTAAAGAACAATGATGAAATTGTTATTAGACCGGCCAATGAAGGCGGTCCAATAGTTATTTTAGGTAAAGACTCGTATATTAAAGCTTTGCATGAAATGCTCGATGATGGTAGTTTTTATGTGAGAATTAAGGATTATCCAGTGTATCAGATGTCCACTAATGTAGTTACAAGGTTAAAAGAGTTATTCTCGAAGGGATATATCAGCAAGCATTTATATGACTATTTTTTAGTACCCCATCCTACTGTTCCTATCATTCAAGGGTTACCTAAAATTCATAAAAACACCATCAATCCCTCTATGCCACCGATCACCGAACCAACATCAATCTATCTAGAAAAATTTCTCAGAACAAAGATAGACAGTACAGAACATATTTTAAGAGACAAGGAACATTTTTAAGTGACTTGTATGCATATACAAGAAATTTTGAGGAGGTAAAGGGGGTTATTTTGGTTACCCTTGACGTGGTATCCTTATTTACAGTGATACCAAATGAACTGGGGTTGGAGAGTGTTCGAGAAGTTCTTAGAGATATATTTCATGTAGAAGAACATACTATAGAACTAATATGTCAACTACTCCGAATTGTTCTGGAAAACAATGTATTTTTATTTGGGCAAGACGTTTACTGGCAATCCAATGGCATAGCTATGGGCACTACTTATTCCACTTGGAATGTTAATTTTTTGGATGTCATTGTTGAGAAGAGGTGAGATGGTACCACTATTATTAAACAGCATAGAAAATAATGTTATGTTAACCATCTTTTAGCCAAGGATAGTATGCACCCCCTTATATCTTTAGAAATGTCATACATAATCAGATATATAGGGCTTCTAGGTTGAATGTTATGGAAGAGGATTTTCAGCAACAGACTGAGATAGTCAGCAGTGACTTGAAAGAAATAGGTCATGGCACCCAGGAAATTGAGATTAGTGTAAATGAGGTAAATGGACTGAGAGATTCCAAGGCCAGGCCTTATTTTTCTAAGAAAGGGATGCATCAGATGTATGTTCCAAAAGAGATCTTGCTAGAGGAAAGATTAGAGTACCCTTCTATTATTCCAGTGATGTACAGACCTATATGAATATAGTGAGGAAACACTAGGATATACTGAAAGTAGACAGAGATATTAAAAAAAATTGATGACAAACCTAGTTTTTCTCTAAAGAATCATAAGTCCTTGAAAAGACAGTTGTATTATCCTAAGCTGCACAAAAAACAGAGTATTATTAGATCAGATGCAGATAGAGGCACCAAAAAGTGTGGCAGATGCTCATTTTGCAAGTATATAGATACTAGCTCTAGGTTTGAACATCCAGATCAACTAAGGACTTATGAATTTAGTTATTTTAGCCAGATGTGACAGTGAGCATATTGTTTATCTGGCCCATTGCATAGAATGTCATAAGTTATATGTAGGGAAAACAGAGAGATCCCTTAAAGAAAGAATATGTGAACATGTGTACACCATTAATAAGAAGAACAGAGTTAATGTCTTAGCTAAACATATCATCAATACCAATTCAAAACATAGTTTTAAACTTTTATTTACAGGAAGAACTTATGAGAGTATGGGGGGGGGGGGTTGATCTAAGCAACATGACTGCAGAATTGGAAGCCAAGTGAATAGTGAGACTTAGGGCAGATGTGGGCCATGAATTAGATGAATGTGTTCCCCTATAACCAAAGTTAAAATCTAGACAACTTCTTAGATGAGTTTTATTTAATAGTTATTTATCTAGATGTTTTTATAATGTGTTCCTATTGAAGCATTTTATATAGTTTGCATTTTAAAGTGAGTATGCTACTTTATGTAACAAATAGGCACTGTTTGTGTTTTTAGAAGTCATTGGTTGATCTAAGTCATGTGTTTCATGGGGATTTGTTTAAATGTGAGGCTTGTGATTGCATTTTTATAGACATCTGATGAAGTGGGGTTGCCCACGAATGCGCTTGTGCTTAATAAAATTCATTTGTACTGGATCCTGCAGCTGCCTCCGAGTCCTGGCGTATTTGTTGGGATTGTGTTAAAAGTGTTTGTGCTCTAGAGATATTATCAAAAAATAGTTGCTTAACAGAAATCTTTCTAAACTCATGCATATTATAAAGTTAATTCCTTGCAGTACTTTAACATTTGTCAGTCCCTCAAATCAGTTCTTATTACTTCTTAACCATATCTCCCTTTCTTTTATGTCAACCCTATTTTTAAACTCCACTTTAATTTTGTCCCACTCCCAAGCTATATTTTAAAAAGAAATGTCTACCTTCTTTAATAGCTCCTGAACAATTTCCACTACCCATTCCATAAATTCAACTCTTTTCAACAGATAGGTGGTAAAGCACAAGTGTCTCATTTTTATTTCATTACCCTGTGTTTTTATTTAGTTATTATTGGTGCGTGATCTGAAATAGTTATTCGGTACGCATCAAGATCTTCATTTAAATGCACATGTTCCTGTAAAAATGTAAATTCTGTCTAGCTTAGCCCAATTCTGGTACCTTAGGGGATAATATGTAAATTAACTCCAAACTCCTAGTACTGAATTCACATCTTCCATGCCAAATATTTTCATAAATTTCCTCAAAAATCTATCCTCCTTTGTTATATTTTCCCTTCAGGGGCCCCCCAGATACATCTTCACTGTTGCAAATCAAATTACAGTCCCTGCCTATAAGTAATATTCCTTGCTGAAAGCTGATTATTTCTCCCAGAATTTTCTTAAGCTCCATTATAGCAGCTTTAGGTGGGAATATAAATACATGCCACAATAATACTCCTCCCTTGCCAGTAACCTCTCAGCACTACAAATTATTATTTTTTTATCTTCTTCTATCACTATTGGAGCTCCTCCTGCAATTAATATAAGTACTCCTCTTTTCCTTTGTCCCAGCAATCTGCTGAATAACCATTCTTTATGAAATTCACATGCTCAGTTTGACCCCTGTAATTGCATTACTTCTGGTCATAACAAGGCAAAACTGAGTTGTCACACTTTTGCACTAAGTAACCATGTGTTGGAAGATATTTCTAGGACTTAATGCAATTTGTTTTGCACTTCTGAATGCTCACTGTTTTAAACAGAAATGGGTTGCTTTTTTAACAAATTAGATAGCCCAGAGCAGCTCACAGATGCACCCAAGTGTGAGCTAGCTGCAAGCAACATATCTGCTCTAAAAGTCAGATTAGATATTATGATACTATAAAAAACTTTGGCTAAAGTTGGAGGGGTTAGTGCACCTCCATAAGTATGGCAGAGTAATTCAGTCAAAACTGATGGTGCAAGCAACCAATAACTTAACTCCGTTTACATGGCCTAACACTGGCATATGTGATCATATCAAATCATATGTATCCAGCCATGTAGAATTACAAAGGTAAGATCCAAGGCACCTGCAGGTTGAAGGAGAAACCTTTTTCTTTAAATCAAACATCCTTGCAAAAAAAACAAAAGAGAACAAAACTTGCAAAGAAATTGTAGAAGATATCAGAATAAAATGTGCAATACTCACTAGTTTGTTTCATGAAAGAGATAGGAAAACAGAGGATGAACATTCAGGCATACTGATGGTATAGGAAGGAAAGCAAAACAGTCAAACAGCCATCTTGTTATATTAAGAAAATATTTATATGCATGCAGTTCACATCACCTAAGCTATTGGCTTTACCTGCCTTCAGTGGGAATCACACAAGAGCATATATAGTTGCCAAAATGACTTGCAAGATAACTGTATAAATATGCATTGTAGTGTCACCTGAAATGTAGAAAACAAAAATGTACTTTCCCACATTTCTCCCAAACAGGCTTCAATGGAATGCACTGGTATCCTCCTCACATTCAAAGCAGGAAGGAATGCACAGTGGCACGACTCAATACAGCCAGCACAGAAAAGTGCACATGGTCTCAGATAATGTGCACATCACAGCTAAATGTAATCCCTTTTGACTAACTATGGTTATATCAGGACAATACAGCTGCACAGTTTTTCAAGTGTGTTTTTTAACTATGACATGCAAACCTTGAAGTCAGTTGTACTTCTTTGCTATTCAAACTTCAGTGTTGCCATCATGACATCACCTGTTCATTAGCATGAATGTCACCATGGTAACAGTAGGACAGCTTGGGCATCTAATGTACTTCCAATGATCCAGATGTACATGCTGGATTATGTTGATGATGACGGTGGTGGTAAATGAGCAGCAATGGACTATGGAGTCAACCCAAGGTTTGTATCTAGTCAGAAATGTCTGCTGCATACCTACTTCTGCTTAATTTTTTCATTCAACTACTTCAATCCTTGAACAGCACTGTTGCCAAAACTGTGTAAGTTCCTCTGCCATTTTGTTTCACTATCTTACAACCATCTTTGGGAATTCATAGTTCCTTGCATCCCATTTATAGCAATGACTTTCAACAAGTCACACATAACTGAAGCTCATTCTATTCAAAAATCATCCTTTTGAATTCATGATAACATGTTTGAATTTTTCAGAAAAGGACTTATTACAAGGCAAAGTCAGGATACCAAGCTCATATCATAGCTTGAAAAAACATATAATAGCATATTCCTGACTGTTTGTTGGCTGCATTTTCTAAATAAAAGCTGCTGTTCCTATAGCTGTACAAGTCTCATAGATTCATTGGTTAATAAGTAAATACTGGTAAAGTAGTAATTTACACAATATAAGCACCTAACTAAATAAGTCAATGCATCTCACTGTTTGGAAGGCGAGGTGCCCTGTCTTTGGAGTTGCAATTATTCCTCTTCTCACTTTAAACAAAATGCCAGACTCTATGTTATATATGATTTTTCATACATTTTCATATTTGTTTTACTATTTAGAAAATTCTAGATTACCATAATTTCCACTGAATGAACCTCGAGAAAACATCTAGCATAGAAGAAAAAAATACAGGGACATGTTTTCTTGGAATTAAAGATAAATTTCAAGCATATAAAAAGTGTACAAAAATACATTTGAAACAAATACTTGTTTCAAAGAAAAAATATGAATGCAGCTGTCAATAATATAATGAGTCTTCAAGTTAAAAAGAATAAAAGTTTACTCAATGCTAGAAGTCTAAACCTCAAAATGCACTCACTCGAGGCACTCTTTAAAATGGAGAACATTGACATCTGTACAGTGACAGAGACCTGGTTTAAGGCTCCAGAGAGCACCCTTGCATTACCAGGCTATAACTCATACCACACCTTTTGGCCACCTAACCTGGACCAAAACAGTAAAGGAGGAGCCATGTCCATATTCATTAAGCATCTCCACACCTCCAGGCTAGTTGCTCAACATAATGCATCTGAAATTATCCAAGTGCAGCTAACACTGGGCAAGACTGCAATCCAGGTTGTAGCTTGTTACAGATCCCCCACCATGCCCCAGGATGCCCACTCCACATTTCTTGATATACTGGGTAATATTAAGGTATAATCCAATACCCTAATAATGGGCGATTTCAACTATCCCACCATCACCTGGGAAAACTACTCATGTACTAACTCATTTGCTCAACGTTTTCTGGAATTTATAAATTCCAACATCCTGGATCAGCTTGTCCATATCTCCACCAGGGGCAACAATATCCTGGACCTTGTCTTTACCAATATGGGCAACTGATGTTCCACACCAGAGGTCAACTCCTCGCTGGTTAGATCCAAACACAAGCTAATCATCCAAGACATCAATATCCCGCCCCCACCTCCCATTAAGGAAACCACCATGAAAACCTTCTCCAAGGCCAACTTCATGCAACTTCAGGAAGCCAATCTGGTGGTCTCCTGACATAAACAAACTCTACAACAGAAGGAAGAAGCTGTTGCAAAAAAGAGTAAATATCCCCTGATTGCAGGAATTCCCTGGTCAGCCTCAGTAAAAAGCTGAGATCCCTCATAAAATCCTCCAAAGCTAGTTACAAAAATAAAGTTGCCACTGATTCTAAAGACAACCACAAAGCATTCTACAGCTATGTCAAGAATCTCAATGGTGACACTCAGATCTGCTCTGAGCTACAGCACAATGGCACAAGATATACAGAACCAACTGATATTGCCAACATCCTGGCAGATAGGTTCAGTGCAAACTTCACCTCCCCTCACTCCCTCAAAGGGCCCATCACTATACCGGAAGAATGCAAAGCCCCTGTAATCACAGCTGCACAAGTAAAGACCGCAATTTCCAAAGCCAAGAACACAGCATCCATGGGACCTGACAACATCCCAAGCTGCGTTCTCCACATACTACAGAATGAACTGGCACCCCACCTAAGTACCATGTTCAGTCATAGCCTCACTTCAGACTTTCTGCCTACTGAATGGTTTACAGTGATGGTTATCCTACTCCACAAAGGAGGTGCACTACGGACCACTGGAACTACCACCCATTAGCCTGATGAGCCTGGTCTGCAAGGCCATGGAACATATCATCTTGGAGATTATAAACAATGACATAGGTAACCTCCAAACTCTGGACCTCACTCAGTTTGGGTTTTTAAAAGGTAGGGTATGTCTCCTAAACCTGACTGACTTCTTTGAAGCAGTCACCAGAGCTGCAGATGAGGGTAAAGTGGTGCACACAGCCTATCTTGACCTCACCAAGGCTTTTGACACCATCCCCTCCTCTGGAATTATAGATAAACTCACTAGACTGGACATAAATCCCTATGCCACAAGATGGGTGGCCAACTGGCTCACTGACAGAACCCACACAGTGAAAGTAGCCGACTCCAAATCCAACTTCAGACCAGTGACAAGTGAAGTACCGCAGTGCTCAGTCCTGGGTCCTCTCCTATTTGGCATCTACTTCTCAGAAGTCCAGGCTAATACAGCAGGTCTTTTGCTAACAAAGTTTGCAGATGACTGCAAACTAGGTGCCATAATAGAATTGCCTAATGATGTGGACATTCTACAAAGGGGTCTCACTGAGAATGATGCTTGGTGTCAAAGTCATGGCCTCAAGCTCAATGCCAAGAAGTGCGTTGCAATCCCCTTTGGGGAAAAACACTGTATCCATGAACTACCACATAGGTGATAGCCTACTAAACACAGAAAGTGTGATAAAAGACCTTGGGACACAGATGGACAGTAGTCTCTCCTTTGATAATCACATATCCACAGTAATCAGAAAATCCTTCTATGTGGCACACCTCATTACAAAGGGGTTCACCTCCAGAAAAATAGAGGTCACTGTTCCTCTCTTCTCATCCCTCATCAGACCTATTATAGAGTACAATGCCCAGTTTGGCATGTACCTCACAAGACATCTACAACAAGTAGAAAGGCCACAGAAATAACTCACTAAGAGGATTACTGGCCTCAAGCAGATGCCATATGCAGACCATCTCAAAAACTTCCAGCTCTACTCCGTCGCTTATCGCCTACTCAGAGGTGACCTCTGCCTAACATACAAAGCCATGTCAACCCCAGATCTGTTGGACATGCTACACTTAAAGAAACCCCAATCCCTCTGAGCCACATGCTCCAGGGACCTAAACCTTGCCACCACAATAAACAGAACATGCTGGAGGGATAGATTCCTGTCCCAGAGACTTCTCATGCTCTGGAACAGACTACCCATTCATGTCAAACAAAGCTCCTCATTAGCCCTCTTAAAGAAAAATCTTGACAATTGGATGGGAAATAGAAAATTCACCCCAGGGATCACGTCTGTGGCTCTGCTAGACAGGGGCACAGGAAAATAACTTTTTTGGCAAAAGCCAAGGAACATTTTTGGCTAGGCTTATATAGGCCCCAAGGCCGATAGCCTAGTATCTACCTATAAACCTATGAACCTATGAACTACTAAGTACTAATGAAGAACTTTATCTGGTGAGTGCTATAAACAAATTTGTGACAGTAGAGAGGAGATGCTCAAAAGTCTTAAATCTTAAAAAGATTTGAATGTATATTGCAGGAATAAAAAGTCGAAGACATGAAGTACAAGAGAAACAAAAGTATATTAGATCAAAAACATATTTTAGTAGTAAAACAACCATGACAGATGATGCTTTATGATAAGAAGACACAATTTAAATCTTCAAGGAGAGCATCTAGAGGAAATGTTTAAATATTTTTCTTTAAACATAGATAAAGGACAAGAACAAAATATGGTAGTAGAAATCATGGAGAATGAAACAGCTATAGAAGCTAACAAAGAGTTGGACAGACATACATGAGTAATGGAGGCCAGGACTGGGGCACCAGATCACTCTTTAGCCCAGATGTGAGACACTGAGTTGTGAGTTTTGACTCTCTGGAAAACAGACTAGAATATAAATGAAAAAGAACAAATTTCACAGTTTTTTGTTATGCCATTAAATTATTATGCAGATGGGGTTGCCACCCCTGCCTGCACCCTCCCTGAAATTGAGAGTGCGCCTCACACCAATTCTAAAAAATCTGTACTAAGTGCAACATCACTGCACCTCAGAATAGGCTATTACTGTTATCTATCTTACATTCTTTGCTGGTCTGCTGGCTGTGCCCCATCCACCAAATGACAGCCCTGTGGCCCATTCATTTCATGAGGGTGAAGAACAAATCTGTCGGGGGAGGTGCCATTATCTTGAAAGGTATTCAAGTTTTTTTTTTTTTTTTTTTTTTTTTTTTTATTCAGTCCTAACTCCCTGAACACACACTTTAGCATTCAAGAGGTTAGTGTTCAATGGACCTTTGCGATGTACACCATGCTTCTGAGTAAAATCATCAAGTAATCCTATCTCTTGCAGACAGGTATTGCCTTGTGATTCCCAGTCTCTAATGGGCAGTCTGTCATGGAGATAGTGCCCATGAGAACAGGCCCTTACGCTCCCCTGATAAGAGTGAAGCAGGCTTACATCTTTTTAACACTTCATCACAGGCAAAATGTGACAAACCTCCTATTTGCACTTGTGTTGCCTTGGTTGTAGTCATGGAGTTACTCCTCAATACCAATGGAGCAGGCTGAAACTCTGATAATTTTAATTTCAAAAGGCACAAAAAGCAAACTTCTATAAGCATCCTTAAGCTCCTTTTTAGAAAAGAGCTTCCCAACTACCTCACACAAACTTTACCTAACATATAACAAGTCTCCTTGCTTCACTGTTGTATATCTTTCTTTTCTTATAATTTTGAAGCCTTATATCACCTTATCTGTCTATATGGTATCACAACTATATGAAGCTTGCCAAATAAATAATGCCTCACAGACTACTATAGTCCAATGAATGACTAATGTTATCTAATACACACATTTATCAAGGTCATTTCAATCCCCCAGTGCCTCCCCAGCACAAATTGAACCATTTCTGTATGATGGGGAGACTTAGCTTATGGTGTCTAACATATAAACTTCATCTTAGCAAACAGAGTTTTCGTTAAATTGAATTTTCAGAATGGTCAGGTGTCACTGAATCAGTAAAACATATTGAGATTTCAGGGTTATTTGATTTAGATAACTGTTCTCAAGTCCCTTCCACTTTTCCAGTCTACAAATCTCTCTCTGCAGTCAGATGTTCACACACAGCCTCTCATTGTTTCATATCATTACCCCTGCCCATCTCCTATATCACCAAGAATGGCATATCAGTTAATGGCTTCAGAGTGTCTTGGCATCAGGACTGTTGTATGTGTTAATCCACCTTTATCTAAATATTATTTTCCATGAAAGAGATGGAAAAAGTACCCTCCTTTTTTGGCTTTATTAGACTTTGTTTCCAGATTTTTTTTTCTAGAGGTCTTTTACACTGTTGAGGTTCTTCCAGCAATAAAGACACTTCTTCCATATGCAAAAATGCCCATCTCTCCTTTTCCAGGCTCAGGCTGATTGCATTAAATCTTTTTGTATCTTTTTTTTTTCTGTTGGGTGCTTGAGCTGCGGGCTTTTCAGAAAAAAAAAGCTCATCCTAAAAATATGTCAAAGTCCTTCTGCCCGTAAGACACAAAGAAACGAAGGGCGAATGGTTTTCTGTATGAGTGTCAGATTAGTGTGCCTCTCCACTGGATGCACTAACCATTTTATTTCTAGATTGCCAGTCTTACTTTTGTTTGTCTTTGCCTTAGATTTCCTGCAGTTCAGGTTCATCTTACAGCTGTTTCCACATTTATGCTAGCATGAATGATCTCTTGTTGGCTATTGCGAAAGCTTACAAAACCTTCTTAAGGACGACATTCTTCCCTTCCTTGGGTACCCTAGTCAGGGATCACACCCTTGTTTGGGACCTCAGTTCTATTCTGGTATCCTCCTCTTTCAAACTAGACCATTCTAGGTACCTTTCTTGGGAAACCTATTTTTGGTATCAGTTAATGCCTGTAAGACCATTCATACTTGGTATTCATAAAGTCAGGGTTTCTTTTCACACCAGTACCTCTTTTGCTTACAGTAATTACAGCTACTAATCTGAAACATTCCATTCAGTTAATATTTTTTCCTAAATTTTCTAGTCTAGAACAGTTACAGATCTTGGATATGCATCCGCAGCTGAGATACCATAATAATAGAGCTACACCTGTGAAGAACAATATCAGACTTCTTCTGTTCTTTCTTAGCAAGTATCTGGCATGGCTTAGTGGTAAATCACTTTGTCTTTGATGTGCAGCATCCTGGGTTTGAGCCTTGCAGGAGCTGTTTATTTCTCCCTCAGAGCCACACACTCCAGGGATCTAAACCTTGCCATCACAATAAACAAAGTGTGCTGGATGGATAGGTTCCTAACCCAAAGACTCCCCAGACTCTGGAATTGACTGCCCATACATGTCAAACAGAGTGCCTCTTTGGCTCTCTTCAAAAGGAACCTTAACAATTGGATAAGAGAAAGGAAATTCACCTGGGGATCACATCAGTTGCCCTGCTAGACAGGGGTCCAGGGAAGTAAATAGTGTGGGAAGAAATAGTCAGGGATTTGTTATGGCTAGGCTTGTGAAGGCTCTAGGGCTGATAGCCTAGTACGACCTATGAACCTATATTTGCACTATTCTTTTCTCTGCATGGTCACCACTCTGAGCCTTACCATTATTAGACTGCTCATAATTTCAAAGTTTTGCTCTATCCAGCATTCTTACTCACTCACCTCATACTTCTTATCTCTTTTTCTCACATTCCTTACCTTCTGATACACCTTCTTACTATTTTTAGACTCCCTGCATTTCCTAAGTTGTGTTCACCTGACACCCCTCACTTATTGCCCTGCTTTAGTGAAATGGTTTCTTTCTCCTTCTCTCAGAACAGTTTTCTTTCAACTGACTGTCACTTCCAGAAAGTCATTTGCGTGTTGCATTAGTTGACCTGAGTTTTTCTGCCATGGTTATGGTGAATGAAATCTGCCCTAACAATCAGGTTGCCTGTATATGTGTTACATTAATCCATATCCATACTTCGACTCTATCACAATTCAGTTTAATTTGTAGGTAAACATTTAATTGAATTCAACAGTTAGAGCACATTTTTCTGTGAATGCTTATTATTTTTTTGCAGACACAAATGTTATATAATACATGTGGTAGACTGCTACTTTTGTTTTAGATATGATTGCATACTAGTCTCAATGCACTAAAAAGGAAAATTGCATATTTACGAAGTTTTTCAAATGTTGATTAATCACTTTTGGAATATGAGTCTGTTTCCTTCATTGTCATAGTATTCCCGTCTCTTCAGTAATTTCACTCTGTTTAGAAAATACGTTTGTTTTGCAGACTTTGTAGTAAATACACTTTCATTGTGGTTTCCATTATAAATATATTTTTTTCTCTGTTGATCCTACCAATAAATAAATAAAGAAACACTGGATAGAAAGAAGATAGACAAATCAATTTCAGGAAGCTAAAGACTTCAAAGTCAAAATGCTTTAAACTTCGGATTTACAGCTTTTGTAGGATGTAATCCTGAACATACCAGCTGCGTCTATGTGTGTGTATGCATAAAGCCATATATGTAGGTAAATAGAAATATACTGTCTGCATATATATATGTATGTAAGAAATTAAAATATGGCTTCAGAAAATAATGGCTCAGAAGGCAGAGAAGCATCGTCTGACAAAAGAAAGACTAAACAGACATACTTAGAAATGATTCAGTTTGTCATATTTTCCAAAATCTGAGGGTCAAATATGTGGAAAGAATACAGTGTTACAACTTAGGTACACTATCTATTCAGTCCGGCTTTCTACAGAATAAAGATGAAGTAATAAAAAAAAAAATCACTCATAGGGCAAAATAATAAATGTTATATCTATAATATTGGAATATAATTTTTATCTGCCATGCAGTTCTGCATTATCATGTTTATTCTCTTTTCAAACAGCATATCTAAACAAATTCAGTGTATCTCATACAAACATTTGCACTACATATTGTTGACAGAAGAAGATATTCTTATTGTGTCTCCATTAAAAAGGTTGAGTACTTAGCTACAGACAATAAAATGCTGCAAATAAAAAGGTAAGTATGCATTTTGGCACTAAAAGGAGTCGCTTTTTGTATGGTAGTGTGTAGGAGGTCTATATGCGTTTTTTATACATCTCTGTGTGTTTACACACACAATAATACATTAATATTCTTACACTGAAAAAGAAACTGTATTCATTTAACAGTACCAGTGAATGAAAAAGCATTAATTAGCATTATTGTATATTGAAAACCTTGGTGAGGTCCTCAATGATTTTCATTTTATGTGTACAAAGCAAGAAAATACATTCAACTTAAATGTAAGGCTTTCATATGCTGGCAAGTCATTAAAACGTATGTCTTAATTTATCAATTACATGACTGCTTAAACAACTAATGCATGGAAATAATTTTAGGGGGAAAAAAAAAAAAATATATATATATATATATATATATATATATATATATATATATATATATAAATAATCCTTTGTCGCTTCAGTCAAAATAAAATATTTATTTTCAAAATAATGACATACATTTTCTTCACAAATAATTAAGGTAGTTGTGTAAGCAAATTATCATCTGTATTTTAATTTAGTTATCATACATTAAATCTGATGTTTGTTCAGATATTAGATGTTGTTGGATTCATTTTGACAGATGACAGTTAGAAGTGAATATCATAAAATGCAGGTAATTCAAAAACAAAATGCCTGAACACAGAGACATTACTGAAGTAAACAAAGAGGTCAGCTATGTGGCTTTCATTGAGGGTAATGTATTCAAACTTACTATAGGAAAGGACTACCTCTAGATATGTTGTAGTGACTAGTTTCCAATGAGACAATGCTGACAGATGACAAGACAAATTTAGAGCACAGTAGAGTTTAATGAGCTGCTAATAAGACTGAGAGTAACTTGGAGTGCCCTGGAGTTCTCTAGAGTAATTTACATTTTATGTTTTACTGCTAATGAAATTAAAAATTGGTTCTGGCAGGCAGGGGTTATTTGCACAGTACTGCTTCTATTTGTTTACTGCTACAAAACTAGGACCAATGTGTCTTAATAAACACATTTTAAATTAGGGAGTACATTCTTTTAAACTGGTATAAAAGGAAAACAGCATTCAAGTAATAAAACTATAACATTTGTGTGAGGAAAACATATATTCAGGAAGGATGTATGATAATTGGATTTTAAGACTTAAGATGCAATAAACAGAAATATAAAAATAACAATAATCCATGTTTTCAAAAGGATAAACCACTGTGCTTTCTGTCGTGGTTCAGTATAAATTAGAAATTAAAAGAATATTGAATAAGATACAGCGTTGCCTGTGAAGCAGGAAAGTAATAATTGTGATGAAAAATGATATGGATAACCACATCAATTCAAATTATTTTATGTGTTTATGACAGTGGCTCATACCTTCGCTATTAAAAAGAGATAGCTCTAAGCAATATACAATTAGTAAGACAGAAATAGAAACAGTAGTTGACAAACTTCACATTTCTAAATCCTACTGAGAAATGGTTTGTCACCAAGTTTACAGATGGCATTCCTAGATTAGTTTTTTTCTGCCTTAGAACATTGTAGAAAATATTTCCTGAGTAGGAGATAAAGTACAATATAATAGGGAAGAAATGAAACTTCTACATGGTAAAAGTATAATAAGTAGGAAAATGCTACCTGTTGGAATAATACAAGATAGGATGAATAATGCAAGAGACATGAAAGGAAAATCGCAATAATTAGACAGAAAAAGTGTGCATGCTGTAGATGTAAGTAACGTTAAGTCTAAGATAAGAAACTGGCATATGTGCAAGAGAAATCCGTGAAAGTCATTGTTGTTTGCTATAATGAAAATTATATTAAGACTATTTAACCATCTTATTAGTAAACACTGAATCATGTATTTAATCTGTTATAATTGTATTAGAAGCACAAACTTAAAAAATACATTAAGCTCAGTGCATAGTTTAGGTTATCGATCCATTACTTATGCTGTGATGTTGCTTTGGATCAAACATGGTCATAAATAATCAACAGCCTTTGATATATGTCTAACAACACATTCAGGACTCAACAGGCAGAATCTTCCTTGATAAACAGTCACTGAGATACTTTTTGCTAAAGACATAGAAACGTAAACACATCCAGGACACAATCAAGTCTTACTTTCTCCACAATGGAATACATTTGAAGGAAACATTTTCCATTCTGCAGCCTGTAAAAAACAGTTCTGAAAAAAAAGCTCTAAAACAAATGACAGAAATTATGCATGTTCAACAACAGACATCACAGTAATCTTTTTCTTGTAAAAAAATGGAGGGAACACATACCTTTGAGATCTCTGACTATAGCTCTGCTGCGTGATTTAGCATCTTGAAATTCTTAATATTGTATTGATTAATTCATATTTGCCAGCTTAAAAGGGACCGATAATGAAATCTTGTATAATGTCCACCCATTTTCAATAATTGTGTGCAATCATTGTCAAGTGTAACACATGAAAATATTCTTGTTAGGGATGCAATTATGAGCAGCAGGTTCTTTGTACCAGCATTCTTGCATTTGATGCAATCTAAATTATGCTAATGACAACACACTTAAAATGGTATCTGTACTAAGCACTATGGTTCAATGTTAAATCTTATGTGATTTATTTTTATCATTATGGTTCACAATATTTAGCTTGAGGACCTTTGCATTGCTAGTCTTTTTATAAACTTTGCTAAAAGAACTCTATAATTACTTTTTAAACTGTTCTCCTCTTTTCTATATTCATTCTTCTTACTGATAATTCCAAGTCTCTGTTTATTGTACATATTTTACTTATTTTTCTTTAAATAAAGTGTAAATGCATGGCAAAAAAAAGATCCTTCATTTTGTTTCCTTAGTATTCTAATGACTCTTATAAAACAAAGAGCAATAGTGTTACTCACACGTGCATGTTGATAATCCCTGCATGGACTAATTCAAAAGATGTCTTTTAAACATTTCTTCAGCTGTACATTTAAAGTCTAAATAACTGTAGATAATTCTTAAAACAGAGTAACACACATGGCATATGTTTTGGGAATGGATTCATTTTTCTGAGGCTATAATGCTGTCAATTCTAACATAATAATTGTTTCTTTATTTATAAACAGGCAATACAACTGATCCACATAGGACCCCATTTACAGCTGCAAACTAGCCCAGGAGAAAAATTTAGAAATATTGTGAGGAAAATACTGAATTGTGTAATTGAGAACAAGTCCCCTTGGAGAGGTTAGGCCCCGGCAGTAATGACAGATCAGCAAAAAGATTACCTCTGTCAAAAACACTGACTAGGTTACAGCTGGCAGCAAACAAGAGAAATTTAGAATTGCAAAGGTAGATATAATGGTCCTTTCCATCTGACTTTCCATCCACTTCACATTCCCAAGCCAATCAAAGCTATTACTGGTTAGAGAGGCTGGGAGGAAACCAGATGTAGGTTATTATGTTAAGCAGATTTTTTCTTCATATGCATTTTGCTTCCCTTGTGCATGTCATCATTCCTTTCTTAGGTCAGAGTTCATTGCATGCAAAGTGTTATCATTCTCACTCAGATCGATCGTTATTCTTACAGGCAGATATATATACTGGGACTCCCAGTGCCCACATAAGCATCCTGCAGACATGCACATTAAGCTATTCCCATAGGACAGGTGAGCCACAATACCTACATTTTCATTTCCAAACACTGTCTTCTCTAGTGCCACAAATTGAACACAGATCAGCTAAGCTGTGGTTTTATTTCCATTTTTATATGCCTAGAGCAGAGATTTGCACATGAAAGTGTTTAATCTAAACAAGAAAGCAATTCATTAGGTACAAAGAAAGAAAAAACAAGAATTAGGTCCTATAAATATACACAACTTCTAAATAAGTTTACAAAGTTTTAATAATAAATGTTTGTTTCTGTGTATGCATGCGAGCATATGTGTATGTGTATGCATGCATATATGTGTGTATGTATATATGTGTATATATATATATATATATATATATATATATATATATAGATCTACCTTACAAGCTCGACATTTCACAAGATCGACATTTAGAACGACGAGACCACAAGCCCGACGGAGCAGATAACTGACAACTTGTAATCCCGACAGCGAAAACACCGACATGGGAAACATGTGAGCACGACTCGGTAAGTATGTGATAGTGAGGGATTTAGGGTTAGGGTGCGGGTAAGGTAAGTGTACGATTGTGACGGACCTTAGGGTTAGGGTTTGGGTTAAGGTTAGTGCATAGATAGTTGTGTGTAAGATGTAGTGTAGGTTTTTTGGTTGTTGGTGTGCTTGTGTTGTGTGTGTGTTGTGTGGAACAGCAAACTTTTTGTTTTGTTAACTGTCGGGATTGTGGTTTGTCGGGCATGTGAACTTTCGTGTTTTTGCGGTTTCGTTCTTGTGGTCTTGTCATTCTAAATGTCAATCTTGTGAAGTGTCGAGCTTGTAAGGTAGATCCATATATATATATATATATATATATATATATATATATATATATATATATATATATATATATATATATATATATATATATATGTATATGTGTGTGTGTGTGTGTGTGTGTGTGTGTGTGTATAATATAAGTTGATGCAACAAGGGGTTGTTTCTCCTACAATGATGATCTCCAACATTTCACAAAGTCTGCTCCAGTTTGTGTCTGACAAGGGTGCTTGACATGGAATGTTAAGCATAAGTCTCAAACTTGTTTTGGAAAACATCAACACAAAGCCAAAATCCTGGACTGATTTTCATTATTCCTCCTACTAAGCTAGAAAGTTGCTAGAATAATAGCTTTTGACCTACCATGTATTTAATGAATGATGTGCAGTGTGAAATTCAAATGTCTGACATTAAGGAGTGACTGTAATTATCTATGAATTATCACGACATGGAACACAGAGACATCAAGACATATGGGGCATGTGTTTTGTGTGTGTGTGTGTGTGTGTGTGTGTGTGTGTGTGTGTGTGTGTGTGTGTGTGTGTGTGTGTGTGTGTGTGTGTGTGTCCCTTAAAAGTTCTGTGGTTGTTTTCATGATAGGCAAACTGGTCAGGGTTGTAAGTTGTTGTTTTCCTGGATGACCTCTGCTTTCTGTATCTGTGCAGGTGCTTTTGCGGACCATGAGGCACCCATGAGCAACGGGAGGGGTAGTACTCTGTTGATGAAATTGGGAGGGTGATTTTTTTTTCTGCGGGCTTCGGCTTGAGAAAAATAACATTTAGCTGCTACCCATGCACATTGACCAATAATCGTGGATTGTGTGAGGTCTATTGTCCGCATTGTCATAAGGTTAGTCTATTCCTCATAAACTTTGTGGTTTTCCGAAATATTACTGGGGAGCCAAGCAGATAGTGCTTTGGAGAGTTTCGGACAGCCTACATAGGGCACATGCTAACTATTCTGGTGACGTTACATTTATAGGAACAATGTTTGGGATCCATCCTGGTTTTTGGGGAGTTGTCCCTCTGTTGTTTGGGCTTTGTCCAGATTTCTTGCACTGTAGTGTTGAGAGCTGTGGAATCAGTCTGGTTCAGTGTTGCATGGGGTGGCCTGCTTCATTCTTTTGGCACGTGGAGCTGCGGGTTTGGGTGTCACGGTCGGGCCAGCTGGCCCATTTGTTTTTTTTTTTTTTGTTTGCTTTTTGTTCTGCCAGATGGGTATGGTCTGTGGGTGCAGCTTGGGGGGGGGGGTGGGGGTAGGAATGAATGGGAAAAAAATTTGTGGAATACAGGGCAGATCTTCATTGTTCATGAGGCTTTTTTTCATGCCTGGCAGATGTGGAGATTTGTGCAGAGTGCTCTGATTTCTTTAAGGCAATGTGCTGTTCACCAAATGTTTGTCTTCGCAGGTGGGGGTGTGAGACAAGCATCTGGAAGGTCTGCACATGTGGGTTAAACAGCAATGGCAGGAAAGGGGGAGGTCTGAGAGATTTCCACAGAATGTCCTGATTTTTACATCATGTTTTGTCCATTTCTCATAAAATTGTGTTTTATTCTGGCAAATCATGGACGGTGAAGGTCAGGAAATAGAAAATCATTTGAGTTTCAGAATTTAGACCCTTAAGGACTTTTTACCTCACTACTGATGGCTTCGTCCAGATTTCTTGCTGTAGGAGGTTGAGAGGTATGCCAGTATGCCATAGCATTAATACACTAACTCTTTGGGGAGGCATTTGTAGGATGGATGTCAGCATTAAGGGGAACAGAGCTCTCACTTGTCTATTATTAATAGTGGTTGGGGATGCCTTACACAACTGTGATTCTTGGAGGGTGATCGCTGTTAGTCTTGGCATAAGTTGTAAAGTTGTGAAAGCAAAAAAAAAAAAAAAAACAGCTGGAGGCATGACTGGCCTTCTCAAGCAGATTTGTAGCCTTTGACATGGGCATCTGAAATATAGTGTGTGTGTGTGTGTGTGTGTGTGTGTGTGTGTGTGTGTGTGTGTGTGTGTGTGTGTGTGTGTGTGTGTGTGTGTGTGTGTGTGTGTGTGTGTGTGTGTGTGTGTGTGTGTGTGTTTGTGTTTTTTTTTTATATCTAGTAATTCAGATAAATGTTCAATTGTGGAGGTGCTGTTGCCACGGTGCAGGTTAGGGATCGGATGTTTTGCTAGTCCTGCCATAAGGATATGTTAGTTCAGCGTGTATGATTTCCCTTCCAGCATTTTAAATATACACATTGCAATTAATGTGTAAAAGATTGTCATTATTAAAAAAAAAAAAAAAAAAAGGGAAAAAGATGATTTAGATTTTGAAGTATATGCAGGGTTTTTATCCTTTTCAAGTCATCTTTGTATTGAGGTTCTGACTAATCATTGAGGGCAGAAGTCAGAAACTGACAGATATCAGAGCTTAAGAGACATACTTGAGCAAGCCTGTCATTCCATTGGTTTGTTAAGTTACTAGGGGTGATAATTAAATGGGGTCACTATTCATCAGCCAGGAGGGGTTAGCATATGATTAAAGTGTTTAATTTGACTAACACACGGTGTGGGGTTTCTTCTCACAAGAGAAGCTGGGTGAGACAGAGATGTATTTAAAAAAAAAAAAAAAAAAAAAGTGGCAGCTGGTTACAGTACAGCTAATGTCTGGGTGGTTTACATATTGTGTAACCGGTGTACATACAGTTTTCCTATGGGTAGACGGGGTTTCTAAGGATATGGTATTTTTCAGTCCTGTAGGTGTTGGTGTCATCTTTGGCTTTGCTTTCCAGAGTGCTGGCTCCTACATTTTACATAATTATGGGTTATTTGCAGGTTTTTAATATTTTATAGGTAATTTCTAAGTCTGAACACACACAGGGTCTGGCATCTTGAAGTGATTTTGTATTTTCTTTTGGCCCTAATTATCCCCAACATGCAGTGCTCAGCAGTAAGAGTTACGTCATGCAGTTTTCTTTATTCATAGGTTCATAGGTTCATAGGTGCATACTAGGCTAATGGCCCTGCAGCCTTTACAAGCCTAGCCCATAGAAGTGCCCTGGCATTGTTTCACCCGACGTTAGTTCCCAGAGCCTCTATCAAGTGGAGCCACTGCAGTAATCCTTGTGGTGAACTTTCTATTTCCCATCCACTCATCAAGATTTCTACTGAAGAGGGCCAGTGAGGTGCTCTGCTTGACATGTATGAGAAGTCTATTCCAGAGCACGGGCAGTTTCTGAGTTATGAACCTGTCCCTCCAGCATGTTCTGTTAATTGTGGTAATGAGGTTGGGGTCTATGGAACATGTGGTGCGGAGGGATTGGGATTTCTTTAGATATAGCATTTCTAACAGTGCTGAGTCAGGCATGACTTTGTAAGTCAAGCAGAGATCACCTTTTAATAGATGATATGAGACAGAGAATAGCTGTAGTTTTTTGAGTCTCTCCATGTATTACGTGTTTAAGGCCTAGGATCCTCTTTGTGAGGTACTTTTGTGGCCCTTCCAGCTGTTGCATGTGTCTAGTGAGGTACATGCCAAATGGGCATTATACTCGATGATTGGCATAATGAGGGAAGAGTAGAGAGAGATGATGACCTCTTTCTTCCTGGACACAAAGCACTTGGTAATTAGATGTGCCACATAGAAGGACCTTCTGACCACAGTGGCAATGTGGTGGTTGAAGGAGATGTTGCTGTCAACTTGTGATCCAGATCTCTTATAACTCCTTCAGTGTTCAATGGTCTCCCATCAATGTGGTAATTAGTGGAAACTGAGTTTTTCCCAAAGCGGACGACGACGCATTTTTTTGCATTAAGCTTAAGGCCATGGTTTTGATACAGTACTTGTGGATTTAATAATGGCTCCCAGCTTGCAGTCATCCAGACTTCTGAAAAGTAGATGTCAAACAGAAAAGGACCCAGGACCGATCCCTGTGGGGCTCCACTTGTGACTGGTCGGCAGTCTGACTTGGAGTCTGCTACTTTCACATTGTGGGTTCTATCTGTGAGCCAATTTGCAACCCACCTAGTGATATAGGGGATGATGCCTAGTTTGGTGAGATTATCAATGATTCCTGAGTGGGGAATGGTGCCAAAGGCCTTGGCCAGATAGAGGTAGGCTGTAAGAACTGTCTTGCCCTCATCCACAGCTCTGGAGACTGATTCAAAGAAGTCAACCAGGTTGATGCAGGCATGATCTACATTTCACAAAACCAAATTGAGTGGGATCTAGAGTTTGGAGATTCACTATATTCTTGTTAATTAGGTCCATAATGATGCGCTCCATAGCCTTACATATCAGACTCATCAGGCTTATAGGGCAATAATTCCCTGGGTCTGTAGTCGCTCCCCTTTTATGGAGAGGGATGACTGTAGCAGTGCACCTTTTGGTAGGGACAAAGCCTGAGGTGAGGCTGTGATTGAACAGGGCACACAGATGTGGTGCCAGTTCACTTTGTAGTTCATGTAGAACACATCCAGGGATATTGTCGGGTCACATGGAAGCTGTATTCTTAGCCTTGGACAATGCAGCTTTAACCTGTGCTGCAGTAATACTGGGTGCCTGGAATTCTTCTGGTATTGTGATTGATCCTTTGGGGGGGTAAAGCTGGCACTGAATCTGTCAGCCAGTATGTTGGCAATATCTGTTGGCTCAGTATAGGAAGTACCATTGTGCAATATCTCAGAGCAAACCTGGGTATTGCCTTGGAGATTCTTGATATAACTATAGAAGGCTTTGTGGTTATTTTTGTGTCTGCCAGAATTCTGCCTTCATAGCTGGCTTTAGAGGTTTTGATGAGGGATCTCAACTTTTTGTTGAGGCTAATAAGGGAGTTTCTCCAGTCTTGGGACTTTACCTTTTTCTGCAACAGTTTCTTCATTCTATTGTAGAGTTTATTAATGGCAGGGGACCACCAGATTGGTTTCCTTTTTTTTGGAGGAGATTGTCTTGGTTCTGTTGGGTATGGCTAGTTCCGTGCATTTATTTATGTGTTCGTACAGTGCATTGGTGTATGATTCAGCAGTCCTGCATCTATTTTCCATTGACATGGGTGCTGTGAAGTTAGCCACCTCTGTTTTTAGGATCCCAAAGTCAGCTTTGGAGAAGTTTTTCATGGCAGTTACCTTTGCGGGGGGTATGGGTGAGATGTGGATTTCCATGGTGATTAGTTTGTGGTTGGATCTAACCAGGGAAGAATTGACTATTGGTGTAGAGCAACAGTTGCCCATGTTAGTAATAACTAGGTCAGGGATGTCGCTTCCTCTAGTGGAGTTAAGAATGAGCTTGTCCAAGGCATTGGAACTGATGAATTCCAGGAAGCATTGGGCCAGTTTATTGGTGCATGAGTAGTTTCACAGGTGAATTTTTATCTTCATAATTTGTTTTTAAAAATATGTTATTAAAAATATATGTATATGATACATAACCATAACGAATGATCACCTTATTCTACATCAGTATGAAATTCTGATATCGTGAACAATTATATCAGTGCAATCCAACTAATCCAGATACATATAATAAATACATTTTGCACAAAATAGTTCATCTAAACCATTAAGTCTCTTACATCTATGGTTAGGAAGTTGTTCTCACAATTATAAGGAATAGCACTGATGTTCTCTATCACATACCTATCCAGTATGTTTGTAATAAGTTTAGAACAGGGATATGTGATGGATGACATTCCATCAATCAAGGCCCTCATTTTCCATTCACTTCACTCATAGAAGATCTTGTGTAAGCATTACTGTTCAATACTTCTGCCATCTTCTCATTATAGGTGATGTTATCTAGTAACACCAACTAGTGATGTTAAAATCACAATTATTATAGATCTACTAACTGCAGTGACATTATCTGTCTCATGTTGTCTCATGTTGTTGATTAAACAGTTGATTAAACAGTAGTTTTAAATTCAATTTTCTCACGAAGCATTTTAACTCTATGATTTAATGCTAGTAATTTAATCGGATGTATGAACATCTTTATGCCATTAGGAATGGTAACAAACCCAGGCCATGGGTTTTATTTCATGGCCATTGACCATGTACCATTGATGAACTATTTTGTGCAAAATGTATTTATTATATGTATCTTGATTAGTTGAAGACATTCACAGTTCAGGATGATTTCATACTGATGTAGAATAAGGTGATCATTCAGTAACAACTTATACATTTGATGTTAGGCTGACTTTTGATTTAGCTTTTAGTTATGGTTATGTATCATATACATATATTTTTAATAACATATTTTTAAAAACAAATTATGAAGATAAAAATATAGATGTCAATTGTAGTATGTTTTATGTGTTCAATGGAAGTGACACTTTTTTCATTATAGTTCTTATATAGTTTAAAAAAAATTTTTAATATGTGAGCTGGTTATCTGCATTATGTTTTTAAACAGGTTGCAGTATGTGATAGTAAAGGCACTTTTATGTGTCATCACAATAAGCAACTTTGTTAAACTCCAGGAAGTTGGTTTATGTCATTTCCTGGTTTTAGGATATTAATTGTTTTTCGAGTGCATGAGTAGTTTCCCCAGTTGATGGAGAGGTAGATAAAGTTACCTAGTATGTGAGTGTTGGGTTGGACCTAATAGTTTTCAGGGTGCTTAGGAACATGGAGTGAGAGTCTTGGGACATGGTTGGGGACCTATAGCAGGCTATGACCTGAATTGCCATCTTAACCAATGTTAGTTGTACCGTAAGTATTTCAGATGCGTTATGCTGGGCTACTAGTCTGGAGCTGTGCATATCCTTTATGAATATGGAGACACCACTGCCTTTGGAGCTTTGGTCCATGTTCTGGGGCCAAAATGTGTGGAATGAGTTATAGCCTGGTAGTGCAGGGGTGCTTTCTGCTGCATTAAACCAGGTCCCCATTATAGCACAAATGTCGATGTTCTCCATTTTGAGGAGTGCTGCGAGCAAGTTCATCTTGAGATTTAGACCTCTAGCATTGAGCAGCATGGCCCTCAGATTGCATTTATTTATAGCTATTATAGTGGTAATTTGGTCTTTGGAACATCACTTAAAAAAGGCATTATATGGCTGGCAAGAGCCTTAGCCAGTATCCAGAAACCCAGGGGAGATAGATGCAGGCCATCTCTGGCAAAGCATTGAGGTCTGTCAATCATGTCATCCCAAGCAGACAGATACTGGATCCCCTTAGAATGACACCAGAAATTTAGCCAATTGTTGAAGTCAATAATTTTCTGTTTGTACTGCGGTATCATTCTGGGTGATGGTAGGATGCTGCTCAGGGCTAAAGTCATACCTGCCCGGGCCACATAATCCAAGAGCTCCTCCATGTCTCTTTTCATGTAGTCCAGAGAGGTGCATCTCAGGTCATTCACACCCACATGGACAGTGACAGAGTGATACTTGTACTTGCTTTGGAGTGACCTGAGTGCATGTGTTATGTGTCGGATTCTGGCACCTGATAGACAGCTGACTGTTACCTTCCCCTTATTCAACCTAGTGAGTGGAACATCAGTGTGCCTCACTATCGAGTCAACTATAATTAGTGTATTGAGCAAGCTGTTTTGCCTTAGGGGCATAGGTTGAGGGGCACACTGTGTAGGTGAGCTATGTGTCTTGTGGTTTATGCTGTGTTGTGGTGGTTGAGTGCATTTCTGCCTTGGAGGTCTCTGCTGTTTGGGTACATTTCTATTGAGAGCCTCAGAGAAGGTGGGTGTGTGCTTTTATGTGATAGCTGTGATGGTGGGTGTTCTGGAGGGCTATGTGTTGCATGTGGTGTGATGCAGGTGTTGACCTTCTCCTCTTGACCAGCTATTCCGGTCTTGGCTTGAGAGTGCATGGCTTCCAATTTGGATTTATAAGTGCATCTCTCACAAGTCTGAGTGTTGGAGGTAAGATGAGAGGGTTGTCTGTGTACATGAGGCAGTTGCTACACTACCTCAGAATGCCCAGGTTCACCAGGTTAATAGGTGAAAGAATAGGGAACTGACCTTTAGACATGCCAGGAGGGATGGTCATTATTACTAATTATTAGAGCTGTTTCTTTATATAGTCCTTTTACAGGAAAAATGTCACTCATGGTGTCTGAGTCTGTACAACTGCCAAGCACTTGAGGGGAAACTAATACGTAGACCCTGAAAATTTAAGGATGAAGTATTTAGGCAGATATTCTGACGTCAGAAAGAAATCAAGCAGTACTTACTGAAAAATAAATAATTCCTTGTCAAGAATGATGAAAAGAAGGGATTCACATGAATGGATACTGCCTGGCTACTACTAATGCTGGTCTCAGCACAGCTTCACTCTGTTGGGCTACAATACTCCTTTGTTTCTTCTCTCACCAGAAGCAAAATGCTAGCACCAATATCAAGAAGAGAAGCAGGACACGGCCTGTTTGGTGATCCACAGACTTGTCCCAGATAATGCAAGGGTCTGCAGGCTTGTAGCCTTTTTCTGGTAGATGCCTCGAATAGCGACCAGACCAATCAGGTACGTTAAGCACATACACTCACTCTCCAACCAGAAAGAGTCAGGAAACAATGCACTCTGCTCTTACTCTCACCAGGATCAGAGTATAAGCACAGATTCCAAGCTGTCACCTGTAAAGCAGTTATTAAGCTTTTTGATGATCAGCAGTCTCCAGGAAATAATGTAACTGCACTCCTTCTTTCACCAAGAGAAAACAGAAGCACTAATCCCAAGATGACTACTGAAAGGCAGATTGTGGGCTATCCAATAACTGGTGGTCTTGCAATAGATGCTAAAATGTAAGATAAAAAAATGGTTTATCCTAAACACTGCAGTGTGGACTAGAGGAGTTAGATGTGAAAGTAGGTAACTCAAGTTTTACCTGTCTAAAAAGTTAAGTTTTAGTGAAGAGTCACTATTTTTAAATCAGCAAAATAGAATGAAGGGAGTGGTAACTTTTGTATTCTGGTACTATGGAATACAGTAGGATGGCCAATAAATTTAAATAGTTGAAGGGGAGTGATTTCACAAAATGATAATGTTGTGCTTACTCACACCAGCCAGTAAAAGCAGAGAGAAAATGAGATATATGGTCAAATTAACATAAGGGACAGGCAACTAGAAGGACAGTGTTGTTTAAGAACACAACAGTAACCGGGTGGGAGGGTAAGAAAAAAATTCTCTCTGACTCACAAGAGACAGAGCTGTAGTCTCTTTCCAAGTTTTAATATGCAGTTAAAAGCAGAATACAAGTAAAACACAGTGTATAGAAAACAAATCACAGTATACAAAATAGAAAAAGGCAATAAAGTAATACAAAATACAACAAATAAAAA
This sequence comes from Protopterus annectens, assembly GCF_019279795.1. Taxonomy (NCBI): domain Eukaryota; kingdom Metazoa; phylum Chordata; order Ceratodontiformes; family Protopteridae; genus Protopterus; species Protopterus annectens. The sequence goes on from NC_056751.1 coordinate 1,085,960, forward strand.
GCTCTTTGGCACTGCATTAGTTACAGGCATGGAGTGGTTGCCTACTGTAACATCACATAGCAGGAGAATTGATTCATGGACTGTTTCCTTATTCTAGCCTTTACTTTTGGATGGGTAGGAGAATGATCATTGAGCCATGACAGCACAGCGTAGGTGGGTTTTTAGGACAGTCATGATGATATCAGTGGTGGGACCATGGTTGGCAGAAAGGTTCTTACTACAACTACTAAATATTCGTGGGGTGATGACACAATTGATATGTTATCGGTTAACTCTTTCATTTTCTTAGGTGGATAGGGAGGGTTACATACAAAACTTATTTATTTGTGTTCAGAAGCCTGACAAAATTAGAGGGGGGTTTTGAGTGTGTTTAGAGGACAAGGATGTTTCATAAGACTTACATTTCATTTTTCTTTGCAGATGGCTGTGCTATGATGGGTCTTTCACCATTTGGAGGACTACACAATGCAGCCACAGATGGTTCAGCACAGCGGTCATATCAGTTGATGGTGTGAAGGATGTGGTCTTACCAGGTGATGGATGCTGCTGCAAGGTGTTTTGACTGATGGATCTGCAAGGATTGTGCTCGCAGGTGGTGATACAGTTTTACCTCTACATTTTGGCATGAGTGGGTGTGGCGTGTGAGTGTGTGGTGACTGGTAAGGAGGATATATCTTGGGAGATTAGTGAAACAGGTGTTAAGGATTAATTATGGGGAGTTTGGAGTCTGCCCTCAGATGGGGTATTGTCTTACTGAATAAGGTTGTTTAGTCCTTTTTCAGGATAGAGGATTTTGGGGTGTTAATTTCCCTTGGGGTAGAGTTCATGTCGAGCATGGAGGCTTATTGCAGTAGGTTATGGCCTTTCCCTTGTCGGTATCATTTAGCTACAAGAGGCGGGGTTTATGTTGGTAGTCGGCAAGTGCACACTCATTGGGTGGGTAGGTATATGGAGGTACAGGCGATAGATGCGGATATGTTGGAAGGGTTATGGTAGATTTGTTAGTGCGAAGGGTAGGGATATGGTTTGCAAGGGGGGTGGTTCACAAATAGAGGGTCATGGGTCTATGTTTAGGGTGGTTTCTTCATGGGCTTGAATTCATTAACAAGGTGTTTTTGGATACCAGGTGGTGTTTTTTTTAATAAGGGTACTGGACATACCTCCCAATCATCCTGAATTACTCATTTTTTAATGAGTTTTGGGGTCCAAGTAATGGGGTGCCACGATTTCCGACTGGCACCCCTTAATTTCCAAATTTCCTGGCAATTTATTTTAAATTTTTACTTCCCAGCTTTTTGAGCTGACAGCTCCATGAAACAGCTTGCCAGCCTGTCAGAAGTGAGCTCAGGGCTCAACATGCATGTATTTCCAGCTTGTGCTGCTGCCAAATGGTGTGGAGCTGCCATTTTATTAAAAGAGAGGTGTGTGTGTGTGTGTGTGTGTGTGTGTGTGTGTGTGTGTGTGTGTGTGTGTGTGTGTGTGTGTGTGTGTGTGTGGTGTGACTATACCTGGTGGCTAGAGGAGGTACTCAAACCTTGTAACTTGGGTACAGGTAACAAGAACCTAAAGTCCCTACCCACCACCCCTTGTGCAAACTCTCCAGATTTATGCCTCATATTTTTGTTCCGTTCCTCATAAAATCTGTGGCAAGTCAGTGAAGGACTGAATTCACTAAATAATGACAGGCGTTTGAATTTCAAACTTCATATTCTTCAGAAATAAAATGTTATCACAGAACATTTTATTCTAGCAATTTTCTAAGTTTATATGGTCAGTATTTGAAATATGTCTCTATGTTTCTGGCTGTATTCCCCCATTATTGTCTTTGTCCAGGATTTTTTGTGCTAAGAGGCTGAGAGCTATGGTGAAAAGTGAGAAATGAGTTCTATATTCCCCCATTATTGACTTTGTCCAGGTTTTTTGTGCTAAGAGATTGCGAGCTATATGGTGAGAAGTGAGAACTGAATTCTGCGTTCCCCCATTATTGACTTTGTCCAGGCTTTTTGTGCTAAGAGGTAGAGAGCTATGGTGAGAAGTGAGAACTGAATTCATTAAATGATAGCCATTTACATTTGGGAAAGTGCTGATTTGGCATTGTGGTATATTGCTCTGACTGTAGTGCACATGGTCCTGGGTTCAACATTTGGCAGTGAAACGATGGTGGTAACACATTTTATTCTAGCAACTTTCCAAAATTATACAAGCAATGTTTAAATTGTGCCCCTGGTTTTGGCTTTTGTCCCTCCACCAATAAATTTTGGCTTTTTTCATATTTCTTGTGCTCTAAAGTTGAGATATACAGTTGAGTGTCTAGTGGATTTTACAAGGAGCTGAGAGCTTCAGGGGAAGATAAGTTTAGTGATGCTTATGCTGAGTGTGATTGCATTGTTAATAGCATAACAGATTAAATACTTGCTTTTGATGCAGAAGGATGTGGGTTCTACTCCTACAGTATGTAGATACATTGCTAATACTGTACTGTGTTGTACTTTTAAAGGGGGTGGGTGTAACAAGTTAAGGGTGTTGCTATAGATACAACAGAAGTGAGAAAATGTCATACATAAAAGCATTTGTGCCTCAGTGGAAAGAGCAAAAAGTATCATTAATCCAAATTCAGGAACAGAAAATCATAATTATGTTCTGTGCTGCATTATAAGAAATATATTTTTAAACAAGTACAGTACATTTTCCAGCTTTCAAGGTAAAACACATTTTTCCACCGCAGACAGTGGAGAAGCAAGAGTGGCCAGTTAACAGCACCTGGATTACAATGACAGTTTTGATGCATCAGGATGAATGCAGGAGAGGGTCTGTCAGTACTTCGACTAAAAATTGGAAGTCTTAAAACATGCAGTTTGCCTAGTTTATTTTTTTGTGCATTTACAGCTATTGAGTTGGTCTGATACACAAATCAGAGAAAGTCAAGCAAAAAAACTGAAACTGAAAATAAGTTCAAAAAAGCGAAAAGCATAGTCCGGGTCTGAACTGTCTGCAAACACAAACAGCTAAAGTTAACTCTGAGTATGTGTCTACCTGTTTGAGCCAATATTCATTATCCCCTGGAGAGCACTCTGCTTTGGCTTGTAAGCAGACCCCCCACCACCACCACACACATACACACTCATCTTCCATTTTCTCTTTTATTCCCTTCTGTTAGCAAATAGTATCCATAACTGATCAAATAATGTGTGCTTGTTAATTTAAATTGAGACCACACTAGCCTACTGATACAAGGTTATCCTGTCAATTCTGATTGTTTCTTAAACACAAACTTGTCTTTGCTTTGACTCATTAGCAGCAGTACAAAAGAACTGCCTGCTCACACCCTTGTTCTCCCCCTTCCCTGTTTATTACCTTAAGCCAATCCCAAAGTTAATAAATATTACCTATGGCCGGCACCATTTTTTAAAACTGCAACCACCCTTTAAGCACCTTATGCTCATCCCTGCCAGAAAACTTACTAAAACTGCCTGAACTGGGGCACAGCTAACTGATAGTTTGTGGAAATACAGGGTACCTACCTGAGTGTCCACATTCACTATCATATGTTCTTTTATCAGTTTACTCTGTTACCTGATTGTTTCCAGCCCCCTCATAAGAGCAACTAACAGGGTCTCATCCCAATTCGCTCCCCACCCTGCCCCCAATTCCCTCCCACACCCAGTGGTCCTACCTTTATTGCACACGCAAACTCCTCCAATCTTTCCAACAGCCAACCACAGCACTAAACCCAACACTACCTCCTCCATCTTCCCACTACTATCACTCCTTCTCAGATAACATGTATAATCATACCATACCTATGCTCACTGCATGCACTCTCCTTGCATATCTTATATCCTACCAAAACTCCATCATTCCCCCTCTCAACCACTACCACTGTACTACTACTCACACCACCACTCATGTCTCACCCTTACTCAGCTCCCCTCCCACCAACTCAAGAACCATCCCTATGCACGTCCCACATATTCTATCAACTATATTACTCAAACAAAAAGTATCCCTACAACTTAACATAGTAACCTTCACACCATACCTATTACCCACAGAGCACAATCATAAAGTTTCTCTAATAAACAAACACATTCAAAAACTGAGAAAACGAATAACCTCATGCATTTCAAAACTAGCCCTAAGTGGAGACATCCACCCCAACCCTGGCTCTACCATCTCCAGCTCCACTCCTCATAATCAGACTAGAAACCACAACTTCTCCCAAATCACAGCCAATAGAAAGCCAAGTGACTTACTTCTACTAAGCCTAAATATTAGAAGTATATCCAACAAGGTCCATGAACTCCATGCCACCATAGACTTGTACTCCCCAGATATAGTCATCCTGACAGAAACCTGGCTAAATCCTCCTATTACCAGTGAGCAAATCCTCCCTATCAGTTATGGCATACTAAGAGCAGACTGGCTAAACAAGAAATGAGGCGGTGTAGCTATAATATTTAAACAGCATCTAAACATCCAGATCTTAAAATCATCAGCTCCACAAATAGGCAATGAAGAAATAATATATACCAACCTCAAAATAAACCAAAATAAAACCATCAACATAATCGGATGCTACTTCCCAACTGGCCAAAACATCCCTCCACTAGAAAACCTCCTCAGCTGGTATACCCACCATCTCCCCCAAGAAACTATAATTTTAGGTGATTTCAATATTGACTGGCAATCCTGTTCTGGTAACCATCCAACCCATCATCTAAACCTTCATGGCTTCACCCAACTAGTCCAGTCGCCAACCAGGATAAATAAAAACTCCAACAAGCACACTACCCTGGATTGGATACTAGTCAGTAAGAGCCCCCAGTCATATATAACAGGCTGCTTATCAGATAGCCTCAGTGATCACTCCCCAACATTCCTACTCAAAAAAAACACTTATACCAAGCTAAATCTGTCATCTACCGTCAAATATGTAAAAAACTAAACTTTAACCCACTCACATTCATCTCATCCCTCAAAGAATGTAACTGGCATCCTCTAAAGTATCTCAGTCTTGATGACGCAGTTGAATTTTTTAATACTACCTTCCTGAGCATCCTTATTTACCACGTCCCCATAAGACTTACTAGAACCAAAGCACAACCGTCCCCATGGCTACAGAAAACCACTAAGTCAGAAATGAAAAACAGGGATAAAGCCTGGGAGCACTGATGCAAAACCAAAACCCCCTCAACTAGACAGAAATTCCTAGAACTATGCAATAGAGTCAAAAAGCTAATAAAACAGGACAAATTCCAATACTACTAGTCTGCCATAGACTCCTCCCAACACAACCCCAAACAAACCTGGTCCTCCATAAACTCCATCCTCCACCCAGGTAAAGTCAGTACCCCTCTTCCTAACATCCCTCACTCCTCCAAAAATATTGATACCTCATTCAACACACCTTCAACTTGTAATCTCCCCACTGTCGTCTCTTTTCTCCTGTTCCTACCTCCAACATAAAAAACTCTTAACTAAACTGAAGCCCACCAAATTAGCAGCAGACAAACTCCCAAGTGAATACCTACAAATTGCAGCTGATGCTCTGGCCTACCCAGTATCCATCTTGATTAACCAATCTCTGTCAGAAAGTTACGTTCCCACACTATGGAAAGTATCACATATAATTCCACTCCACAAAGGCGGACCCTCTACAGAACTAACCAATTACTGCCCCATAGCTATTCTCTCTCCACTCTCCAAAATACTAGAGAGATGCATTCACTCTCAGGTCTCAGACTACCTCCTTACTAACAATCTCCTTTCCAATACTCAGCATGGTTTCTGACCAAGCCATAGCACCACCACTGCCTTACTCTCCTTTACTAACACTATCCTTCAGCATACAAACAATGGCTATCTCTCCTCTGCTACTTTCCTAGACCAATCTAAAGCATTTAACATGGTTCCACACAAACAACGCATCTCTGTCCTCATTGACCTATCCTTCTCTCAATCAGTCACCATCTGGTTTCAGAGTTACCTGTCTGACTGCCAACAATCCATTGTATGGCAAAATGACATATCTCCCCAACTACCTGTCTATATAGGGGTTCCCCAAGGATCCATCCTTGGACCCCTACTGTTCTCTATTTTCACCAATAATCTAGCCTTTGCCACCAAACATGGCACACACATACAATATGCAGATGACTCAAACATTATCTGCTCAGCCCAGTCCCTACCTAAACTGTAAAAAGTCACACAGGAAGCCTTCTCCTCTGTTATAACTTGGTTATCAAATGCCCAATTAATACTCATCCCAAACAAAACTAAACTACTCATCTTCCAACCCACCAAACATACTCAAAACAACTCTCACTTTAACATCATAGCAAAAGACAACACCAGTATATACCCAACTAATATACAATAAACTAAAATTTGACATTCACATATCCATGACCATAAAGTCCACAGAAAACTAGGAACATTATACAGAAATAAGCAATCAATGGTATCAACTCAAACTATCCACTAAAAGTCCCATCCCTCCAGAATCTACTCCAAACCTATTGCCTTTCTTTCCACCCCACTAACTATCTTGATTATTATTATACAGCAGGAACAAATGAACCTACTTCCCAGTCAGACACTGGTCAACAAATGCTGTGCAAGATGCCCACATGGCTACTACTACTGTCATTATATATATATATATATATATATATATATATATATATATATATATATATATATATATATATGTATATATATATATATATATATATATATATATTTGCCTACTGGAAAAATGTTCAAACAATAAATTTTTGTGACAGTTTCTTTGTTTAGCAGATGTCTATTAGTGTTTGAAATTCAAATAATCATTGTAGAAGTAAAGTAGCATGCACATTAGTGTTTATGGTGTTGTCTGTTCTTCAGTTTGAAAGTTGGTATCCCAACATTAAATAGTAGGTTTGCAGTGCCAGGATGTTATTGGATGTTTATTTCAGAAAATTAGTGACGTGGATTACTACAGTATTGATTTGAAGTCAAAGCAAGTGAAGATACTTTATTTGGTTATTATAATCATTAGGTGGTAAAATGGGGTTTCTATGTGGCATGATGGTATGCAATTGTCTTTGCATGGTTTTTAAGGGGCAGAGGGTTAGTGTTTGGGCTGTCCATTTGGTTGGTAATGCCCATGGGAATCATTGTGAGGACCTCATTTGCTGTTGGGCAAGGATTATTTAGGTCTTGCACAGTCGTTATGTTAGATTATAATGTTATGGTTTGTTAATTTAGCATAAGAGAGGGATCACGGGTTTTTTGACAGGGTTTTATGAGGAGGACAAGGATCCATTTTGGTTAGGGAGGATGGGGTACACTGAATGATGTTTGGCCTTGGGCCTTAATAATGGTTAGGTTTTTGGAAGTTTGGTCAGACGGAGGGAGAACAGTCTGGTCAGGCTGGTGAGTGGAGAAGTGGGGCAGGCTTGCCCTCTTCTGTTCCCCTACTGGTGTTGTATGTTCAATTCAATAAGTTTGGGAAGGAAAGTGAGTGGTTGTGCTTCTTGATAAGTAAATAAGCAAGCAGAGCTGCTTATCTGGTTGGAGGTGTAAGTCAAATTGAAAGTGAGTGGTGTAATGTTGCCTTGTAAGTGAAAGGATACGTGAGCAAGTGGTAGACGCTGCTTATTCCAAGGGTGAGTGGTTATGCTGCCCTTGTGGTTATTTATTTTATGTTTTCTTTCCATGGATGTTATCACCTGTGTAATGTTTTGTTGAAATTAATAACTATTGGTTAACAATCATGTTTATGGAAGTTTAATAAAGGTTGTCAAATGTCATTTGGTGTGATGTGTTTATTGAAGGGAACCAGGACAATATCCTAGTCAATTTCTTCTCTTTGAAAGTGCTTTGAATGCTGTGTGTATCAATGCCATCAAAATTAGGATATAAACTTAATAATGCTTTTGACAACTCTGAAAGCATTATTCCAGGTTTCTCAGATGTAATGGGTATGTAAACTTCATGCAGAAAGGGCACACATCAGAAGACTGCAATGGCAGTTAGAAGAAAAAAGTCAAAAATAAGTCTTCTGCATTTATTATGGCAGGCTCTAAAGTGAACTTTTTTTTTACCAGCAGCAAATTAAAACTGCTACTATTGTCAAGGCCAGGGAGGAAAAGATACTATAGCAGTATCAGTAAAAGCAGAAAGCCAACAGATGTGGTAAATATGAGGATTTTAATCTCTTAATAAGAAAAAGTATAAGCTGACTGCATTATGCCTTTAGATTAATTATTTCCAGTGATAGCAGTCAAAGTAGTTAGTGAGCATTTAAGAATGATAGTTCCATTATTCACTGTCTGTTTATATGACAAGATTTTAGATTTCAGTACAGCTGTTTACTTAAAAAAAATCAGTGAAAAATTACAGCAAATATGACTCTCAAAGAGGGAACATGAGATATAATAAATGTAAATCATTTCTACTTTGACAGCTGTCCACAAACAGTGTGCAATAAATTTTAAAACTCTTGAGTTAAGTTCTAGCCCAAACCATATACACCAGCTTGGCTATCTGTCCCTAACCCTTCCACTCATCTTCTAGATTGCCAGCATAATATCTAGTTATATACCCTACTTATCTATGATCTCTAGGTCTGCTTGCAGGGTCTGATGTAAAAGGGATTGGGAAAGGGATGAGGGTGGGTGTGTGGGGCCAGTACAAGGCAGCATGTTGCCAAATTTCCTTTGCCATCTCACTAACCAACACACAAAGGTGCCAGTACTCTTTTGTCTTTTTGGCCATGTGTTATACATTTGGAATGCAGCTTGAAATAATTTTTATACATTCTCCACATTTTTAACATGTATACATTTGATAGTATTTCATTTAATTAAAATAAGTGATTATAAACTTTACTAATAACATTTAACTAGCATAATACAGTCAAAGACATTCTAGCAGTTTAGTCTGTCCATCTCCATTTACTCTCTTCAATAGCTAGACAAAGGCCTGAAGTCACTGCTGTTTGCCCAAAGGCCTGAATCACCTTTTGTGCAGTGACAACCCCTCAGTTCTACACAAGTTTGACATTTGTTTTTGTAACCTAGCAATTATGACATCTTCCAGTTTGCTACCTTTGACTGTCCTTGAGTGGATGGCATTCTCCTCCCTACTCTGATGAAGAAAGGGGAGGGGTCAGCCCCATGTTTCCATCCATATGGCTTCTGACCTCTATGTATCCATTAATCTCTGTCTCGGATTTGTTTTCTATTTTATGCAAAACTGTGCTACTTGCCTCACACCTTTTCCTATGAACTAGTGTCTTATTTCAGCATGTTTAACCTATCAGTTAAGTAGGGGGTACCTACCATCCATAAGACTGAATATTTTGGACCAGAGCCTGCTCACCCTTTTGCCTCAGGGCAGACTGGGTTCTCTCTTTTTTCACCCTAGCCATTATATCATAGATTATTTTCCCTGCTGTCACCCTTACGCTGGCCTATGCATTAACCTCACCCCCATGTTTATTTTCTTTTTTTTTCCATGACCCTTTACCAACATCTTTTAGCATACCATAAATAGATCTTGGCTAATACTTTCCAGATGCAATCCATCCTTTTTCTATCATGGCTGGCATGTGTTTCCAAACACCTTATGTTGCAGAACCTTAATGCCTAACCTGGGGTTCTGCTGACAATTCTTTGTTTGACAAACTGGATAAAGTAAAATTCGACACGTGACTTCAGTAGTAAGAATAATGTAAATTTTTTTTTTGTTAACTCATGACATCCCTTAATGAATGGGACATAAAAAGACATGCCCATGATCTGCTTGTTAACAGGACAATAGTACCATAAAATACCCTACCAACCAAGATGAACATCATCTAGAGCTAGTCAGGTACTTGATTTTGGGGGCCTACTTTAATTAAACGAAAGTGGAATCCGTCAAATACGAATCCGTCGACACATAAACAGCAAAACGCGGAAACATTGAACGTACTAAATAGCGAAATTGGAAATGTCGAATTGTCATAGTTGGCCCATCTGCAGTATAGCTTCGTAAGGTAAGTGTGCGATAGTTACAGACCTTAGGGTTAGGGTGCAGGTTAAGGTAAGTGCATAGATAGGTAATGTATGTAAGGTTTAGTGTAGGGTTTTGTTAAGTGTATGTGTGTCGAATATTTACTTTGTGTGGGTATAGTTCTGTAGGGTAAGTGTGCGGTAGATACGGACCTTAGGGTTAGGGAGGGCTTAAGGGTAGTGCATAGATAGTTGTGTATGTAGGGTTTAGTGTAGGGTTAGAAGTGGGGTTTTGGTGCTTTAATTTAGGGTTAGTAGTAGGGTTTTGGTTAGTGTATGTATGTGTTTTTTGTTGTTGTGTTTGCATAGGTAGTATGTTACGGGCGATGGCGTTGGCTAACTATTGTGGTTTCGATGTTTAAATTTTGCGGTTTTGCTTGTGTGACGTTATCACATTTCGCTGTTTATTTGTCGAATGATTCATATTCGATGGATTCCCCTTTCGTTTAATTAAAGTAGGTTCTTATTCTGGTAATACAAGTCTTTCACATCCTACAGACTCTTTGGGCCCTAAGGGTTTCCCCACAGGTTAAAGGTTTCAAAAAATACTGTGGCTGGATACTAGAATACAAAAAATGTTATTGACACAATATGGCTTCCTATACAGTTTTGTTACCATTCCACCATTTTTTTACATATAAATGACCTGAATGCACCAATAAAGACTTAAAAAGTAAAAAGTGAAAAGTTGTCGGTATTCAAAGCCATGTTCCTGAAACATCGGTATGTCATTAAAGGGTCATTTGCATATATTTCATGGGTGTCCACTACAGATAGTTTAAGGTGCTAAAGACTGAAGAATCTGCCTTAATAATTAAAAAACAAATTTTCAAAATGACACCAATAAAACTGAAATAAAAGAAGAAATGTCTGTTTTGTATTCTCTTGCAGTCTGATTTTAGGAGATAAATCCTACAGTCCACTACTGTCCTTTTCTAAAGTATTCATCAAGATTTTGTTAAGAACCACATATTAGCACCTCTCCATAAAAAAACTGTGACTCAATTCAGTGCTCTAAATTCAGGATAAGCAGAATATCTGTCAGCTGACTATAATACACTTGTAATGTTGCCATAAGCATTCTACATTTGGATGCAATACAGCTGTATCAATATTGTTGAACCAGACTAATAAGGAAATGGTATAGCTAGGATACCAAGTATGGAGTCATTCCGATTATGATTATTACTATGCACCCCACTCTTCTCAAACTCAGACTTGCACAGTATGAGCCCTAAATATTCAATGAAATACAGTTGTCAAGGGAAATAATGCAGACTTCCTTCTGCATAAGCTGCCATGTAACAACAAGTGATTTAATGTAAATGGTTTGCTCTCTTATCTTTTGTTAAAGTGGGGTTTGTCTTTTACAGTTAACTTACTCATGAAGTACAGTGCCGTTTTTTTTCAATTTTGCAGACAGAAAGAAAAATGTGCAAGAACCTGTTACATATCTTGACATCCTCACAGAACATGGCTTTAGTTATATTTTCTTGCATATCAGTTTAGCAGTCTCACCAATCAATGTTCAAGAAAACTATATGAAGGTTCCTTAACTGCAGAACCCTGGTTTCATTCAGTATGGGAACCATATATCTGTTGTCAAAGCATTTAGCCTAATATAAATAGATATTCCATGATGTAACTAACACTCATCTGGGAAAAACTCTCATCAGACCTTATAAAACTCAATGGTAAAATAAAATACATGGGGAAACACGAGCCTCATTTAAGAGTGTACATAAATAAATGTGTTCCATTTGTTTTTTCCATATGATACTGCATCTAAGTCATTCTCGGTCTTGTTTACTTCAGTGCAGACACCATATATGTTGGCTGCGCTTTTGTCAAACATTAGCAGGGTCTCTGACTTGTTGTTCTGAGATAAACATCAATTGCTAAGATAATAGTCATACCTTTCATTTACTATTTGGCAGATGTAGAAAGTTCTGCTCAGATATATGAACATGTTGTTGATAACATTGTTCATTCTTGACACATTAGGTTGCTGAGAAGTACTTTTTCCCATTACTCATCCCCCACCCCTTTTTGTTCTGAGCGATGGTACTCTATAAATAACTCTATAAATAACTTTTTTCTTTCATCTGTATTTTTCAGGGATGTTTTTATTCTATACCTAGTAACCAAATTAACATTATTTAAGGCATAAGATTGTTGATATAACTCTTATAAGCCTGTTGATTAATTTATAAACCATGTGAATCAGAAGATGTCTAATACACAACTATTGTCTCCACCAAGCTGTCCAAGTATAGAAAGAGTATATACTTTGTAAAGAATGGAAGAAATGAATTCAGTACTTGCGAATGCTTCTGTGATAATCAAATTTCAGGGACTTCAGGAAGTCCTCTTAACTATCATGGTTGCATGCCTCATATCCTGAATGGGCTCATAATGGATGCCCATAAATGTACAGCACATTAATATTCCCCTGAATAGCAAAGTGTTGAAGTTTTAGTTCAGAGGTTTTTTTTCCAGCTGAATGTCAGGTTTAAGCCCTGATTTGACTTGTTTTATTATTGTATCCATCCATTCATCCACAACCCCTTTTCCTATTTTTGCACATAGGGTCTAGGTGTCATTTCAACAGTGACAATCAGCTAGAGCCAAAGTTCTCACCACCAGAAGGCTAGCCCTACCATGGTTACTATTATATAAACAGATATATGTCAGACTGACTCTTGGTTCTGATTCTATGTAATATTATAGACAGAATTTTTTGCATGTTCATCATCTGCATCAGTAATGAATATAACAGCAGGTTTGCAAGCTATGATTCTGATACAGTCAGTGTAGTAGTTCTGTGCAAGTATGACATTGTGTATCTTATGTATTTAAAATATAGCTAGCAATTCTATTAACATGTCACTGTACCTGTAAGCCACAGCAGTTCTTATAAAGTTGCTATTGTAGCTTATCTGGCTGTTTTATTATTTGGCTGCATGAAACTGGTTAAATAGTGTTGTTTCTAAACAGCTTATACTCAAAAATACCAAGACATCAGCTGTGGCGTGACTAAATTTAATAGAACATTTTACATCTGCACACTTAGCCTGAGCTTTAGCAGATGAAAATTCATAACATAAAATCCTTACTTGTACAGCAAAATGTTAGTTGTTGAGATGAAGACTTAAAGATCACCACATTTCTGATCTAAGAAAAGTTAGTTGTCAAAACACATGAATGAATCAAGGGAGTTTAAAACAAAACTGTTAAGAAAGTATTGCATTACAGAGAAATAACTGAAAATGTGTCAGTCTTTGATAAGAACCATTGCTATATTGCAGTGAAATATAAGCTGTGATATACAAGGATAATTACTGGACTATTTGCCATTATTTACTGTGATAAAATAAAAAAATAGGTATAAAGTTCGCATTGCATTGTTTCTGAGTTAAAATCAGTTATGACTTTATGTTTCATCACTCAGTGAGTTTAATATTTTACTCTTATTTGGAATCCTAACATTTCAGTTCTATGTTTATTAAAGATGGTTGTATATTTTTTAAAAAACTATTGTTTTGCAAGCAGATAAGTTCTGGAAGATTAGATGGCAATTGTACCACATACCACCAAAGATCAAGAATCAGCTCACATCTTTATGCACACAACCAACACATCAATTTGGAAGGAAGGTAACCAGTGAGCAGCAAAGCGGAGGACAGTCAAAATTAACAATTGAAAATCTGAAGGTTAGAGCACTGTCATCAATGCAGCAGCAGCTTGAAGATGTCCAGAGTAAGGTAGTGAAAAACAACATGAAAAAGGAGAGATTCAACTGCCTATAACAAAACTAGGAGCAGCGGCCCTGGTGCAGAGGGAATCACAAACTAAAAGTATAAACAAGAGCCTGAGTCCATATCTGTCAGAAGAGCATCTTGATTAGAGTGCAGTTCTAATCTAAGCAAAAGGAGTGAGAGCAAGAAAGCTAGAGCTAGAACTCTGTAGAGCAATGATAGGTATCAGCAGCTAGTCTTTTCCAGCCATGCATGGCATCCAGAGGCTAGTGGAATCAGTGCAATTCCATGCGGTCACGACAAGCAGACCACAGACAGGCTTCTTTCTCTTTTGGCACCCAGCCAGCACAACATGTAAGCATACCTTTATATAGCTTACAGGACTGTGAAGAGCATTTGACAACAGTAGGTAGGCATGCTACTAAGGAGATAATGGCTGACTTATTAAAAGTAGAGGAAAAATAAACAAATAGGATAGGACAACCAGGTACTCTAAGATGCAAATGCATAAGCTTATACCAGAGATAAAAATCCTTAAAATAGTTTGAAATATGTTTGTAGACTGGAGTAGAACAAATCAGGTAAACAGGCTTGAACATACATAACAGACAGAATGCAAATAAGTGAATTAACCAATAGCTGAAAATAACTAACTAACTAAATAAATTAAAAACATAGAATGAAAGAAATGTGATAGATTAGGATATGTCACGTTTGCAAGCTGTGATATGGCATTGTGGAGTATGGATTTTTGGTGCTGTTGTGAGATTACAGTCTACAATCTCACTCAATACCATAGCTGGCATAATTAAAATGAGAAAGACACCTGGAAAGCATAAGGCCTGTGTCAGTTGGCAGTCAGAGAAATAACGGATCTGGCTTGAAGAAGGCTGAAAGCAAGAAGAACAGAAGAGTCAATGCAAGCGAGTAGTAATGGAATAAAGAGAAGGAGGTAAATAAAATAAAGTAATAAAATGGAGAGATGGCTTGCTGAAAGGACAGTTCAACAACAGAATGGTGGTGTACAGGAAAGGTAAAATAAACTAGAAGAATACAAATGTTAGGCACATAAGAACAGGATTAGAAAATACAAAATCTGCCTCATTAAAATGGTCGTCAGCATTGATTTGAATTTGTAAGGACAGGGTTGGGAGGCTAGAAGGAATGGCACATCAGAGCTTCTATTACGTTGTCAGACTTCATCTTTTCTAATGGATGCTTTGCTAAGATTTGAAACTCAAAGGTAAAAGTAGACAATTATACTTTTAAACTTAGGTGTGAGGTAACAGAGGCAAAAACAAAGAAGGGCAAATGAAAGACTACTGGATGATTTGAACAGAGTCTGCAACAAGTAATCGCAGAAAGAAAGATAAAGAAGGCAGAAAATACAAAACAGCAGTGATGCAGGATACAAGTTAGAATTTCACAAAGGTAAACAGAGACGTAAAAAGACAGAAAACAGTAAGAAAGATGAGCCTGGTAGAAAGGGATAGAATGACATGATGAGCAATGCCTGGCATTTAGGATGGAGAATGGCTCAGCTTCAGAAGGTGATAGAAGGGTGAAAGCAAATCTAGTAGAAATGACAGATGACTGCAGAAAATACAAAATATACTAGGATACGGAGACCCTAGTATGCGTCTTCTTCAGTCAGGAGACGGTGGGGGGCAAGATAGCTGTGGGTAGCAATTTACACTTCCAAGACCATAAAATGTGAGCTAGTTGATGAGTACAGCAAGGAAGAGAGCAACCTGGAAGATCATCAAAATGTAGTAGTGAGACTAGTATAAAAAATGGTTACTCTTATTGGTTATGCATAAAAGGATACTGTCCTACAGCAGGAAACAAAAACTTGTTATGATCGGATATTTCAGTCTTCCAGAACTAGACTGTAACAATCCTGCATTCAAATCAGAGAATGAGAGCAATATTATAGAAATGTTAGAGAACATATTAGAGAGGTTAGAGAACAATATTACAGAGATGATAGAGAAGAATATTACAGAGAGGTTAGAGAACAATGTTACAGAGATGTTAGAGAACAATATAACAGAGATGTTAGAGAACAATATTACAGATAGTTTAGAGAACAATGTTACAGAGATGTTAGAGAACAATATTACAGAGATGTTAGAGAACAATATTACAGAGAGGTTAGAGAACAATATTACAGGGATGTTAGAGAACAATATTACAGATATTTTACAGAGTTAGAGAACAATATTACAGAGATGATAGAGAACAATATTACAGGGGTGTTAGAGAACAATATTACAGAGAGGTTAGAGAACAATATTACAGAGATTTTAGAGAGTTAGAGAACAATATTTCAGAGATGATAGAGAAGACTATTACAGAGAGGTTAGAGAACAATATTACAGAGATGTTAGAGAACAATATTACAGATAGTTTAGAGAACAATGTTACAGAGATGTTAGAGAACAATATTACAGAGATGTTAGAGAGTTAGAGAACAATATTACAGAGATGATAGAGAACAATATTACAGATAGTTTAGAGAACAATGTTACAGAGATGTTAGAGAACAATATTACAGAGATGTTAGAGAACAATATTACAGATAGTTTAGAAAACAATGTTACAGAGATGTTGGAGAACAATGTTACAGAGATGTTAGAGAACAATATTACAAACAGGTTAGAGAACAACATTACAGAGATGTTAAAGAACAATATTACAGACGTTACAGAACAATATTACAGACATGTTAAAGAACGATATTACAGAAAGGTTAGATTAAGTGTGATGTATTCAGGGAGTAAAGGGAGATTCAAGGAAGAGCAAGCAGTATAATTATCAAGGGTAAAAGGTTCTGAGACCGAAAAGAAAAAGAAAAGGTGTCCATGATGAGTGCTGACTATCCTAGTGTATGATTATTCAAGACTAAGGTGGACAGTAGACAAGCAAATAATAACAAAGAATGGTACTACAGAAAAGAAAACTAACACAAGCTAGGGAAGCTTTATGAGACTGAAACTTAAAACTACAGACAACCTCAGGCAGCACACAGAATGTGGACAAATGTGATGAAGATTATACAAGCTGCCATGGAAAGGTGTCGTGGGGGTACATAACACAAAACAAAATGTCACCTGTCCTCTTAAAGCTAAGGCCTGTGTCAGTTGGCAGACAGAGAAATAACGGATCTGGCTTGAAGAAGGCTGAAAGCAAGAAGAACAGAAGAGTCAATGCAAGCGAGTAGTAATGGAATAAAGAGAAGGAGGTAAATAAAATAAAGTAATAAAATGGAGAGATGGCTTGCTGAAAGGACAGTTCAACAACAGAATGGTGGTGTACAGGAAAGGTAAAATAAACTAGAAGAATACAAATGTTAGGCACATAAGAACAGGATTAGAAAATACAAAATCTGCCTCATTAAAATGGTCGTCAGCATTGATTTGAATTTGTAAGGACAGGGTTGGGAGGCTAGAAGGAATGGCACATCAGAGCTTCTATTACGTTGTCAGACTTCATCTTTTCTAATGGATGCTTTGCTAAGATTTGAAACTCAAAGGTAAAAGTAGACAATTATACTTTTAAACTTAGGTGTAAGTGAGGTAACAGAGGCAAAAACAAAGAAGGGCAAATGAAATGCTACTGGATGATTTGAACAGAGTCTGCAACAAGTAATAGCAGAAAGAAAGATAAAGAAGGCAGAAAATACAAAACAGCAGTGATGCAGGATACAAGTTAGAATTTCACAAAGGTAAACAGAGACATAAAAAGACAGAAAACAGTAAGAAAGATGAGCCTGGTAGAAAGGGATAGAATGACATGATGAGCAATGCCTGGCATTTAGGATGGAGAATGGCTCAGCTTCAGAAGGTGATAGAAGGGTGAAAGCAAATCTAGTAGAAATGACAGATGACTGCAGAAAATACAAAATATACTAGGATACGGAGACCCTAGTATGCGTCTTCTTCAGTCAGGAGACGGTGGGGGGCAAGATAGCTGTGGGTAGCAATTTACACTTCCAAGACCATAAAATGTGAGCTAGTTGATGAGTACAGCAAGGAAGAGAGCAACCTGGAAGATCATCAAAATGTAGTAGTGAGACTAGTATAAAAAATGGTTACTCTTATTGGTTATGCATAAAAGGATACTGTCCTACAGCAGGAAACAAAAACTTGTTATGATCGGATATTTCAGTCTTCCAGAACTAGACTGTAACAATCCTGCATTCAAATCAGAGAATGAGAACAATATTATAGAAATGTTAGAGAACATATTAGAGAGGTTAGAGAACAATATTACAGAGATGATAGAGAAGAATATTACAGAGAGGTTAGAGAACAATGTTACAGAGATGTTAGAGAACAATATAACAGAGATGTTAGAGAACAATATTACAGATAGTTTAGAGAACAATGTTACAGAGATGTTAGAGAACAATATTACAGAGATGTTAGAGAACAATATTACAGAGAGGTTAGAGAACAATATTACAGGGATGTTAGAGAACAATATTACAGATATGTTAGAGAGTTAGAGAACAATATTACAGAGATGATAGAGAACAATATTACAGGGGTGTTAGAGAACAATATTACAGAGAGGTTAGAGAACAATATTACAGAGATTTTAGAGAGTTAGAGAACAATATTTCAGAGATGATAGAGAAGACTATTACAGAGAGGTTAGAGAACAATATTACAGAGATGTTAGAGAACAATATTACAGATAGTTTAGAGAACAATGTTACAGAGATGTTAGAGAACAATATTACAGAGATGTTAGAGAGTTAGAGAACAATATTACAGAGATGATAGAGAACAATATTACAGATAGTTTAGAGAACAATGTTACAGAGATGTTAGAGAACAATATTACAGAGATGTTAGAGAACAATATTACAGATAGTTTAGAAAACAATGTTACAGAGATGTTGGAGAACAATGTTACAGAGATGTTAGAGAACAATATTACAAACAGGTTAGAGAACAACATTACAGAGATGTTAAAGAACAATATTACAGACGTTACAGAACAATATTACAGACATGTTAAAGAACGATATTACAGAAAGGTTAGATTAAGTGTGATGTATTCAGGGAGTAAAGGGAGATTCAAGGAAGAGCAAGCAGTATAATTATCAAGGGTAAAAGGTTCTGAGACCGAAAAGAAAAAGAAAAGGTGTCCATGATGAGTGCTGACTATCCTAGTGTATGATTATTCAAGACTAAGGTGGACAGTAGACAAGCAAATAATAACAAAGAATGGTACTACAGAAAAGAAAACTAACACAAGCTAGGGAAGCTTTATGAGACTGAAACTTAAAACTACAGGCAACCTCAGGCAGCACACAGAATGTGGACAAATGTGATGAAGATTATACAAGCTGCCATGGAAAGGTGTCGTGGGGGTACATAACACAAAACAAAATGTCACCTGTCCTCTTAAAGCTAGCACATTCTTTTCCCAGAAAATTTCCTTTGCTTCTCCTTCATTGCACCTTCACCAGTATTTAGCATACCCTCCCTTCTGCTTCAGGACATTTACTAAAAAAAGCTTCTTAATAAGTTACAATGCAGCTAAAATATACAGTTACTTTCAATATATTCCAAAATTCTCAAGTGTACTGTATACTTATATATAATCTCTCACAGATGCCTTACACTATTCCCCACAGAGTTGAGCATGCCTTATCATCCTACTTTGGAAAGTCTCATTTCCCATTTCATTAGCTGACTTTAGGTCCACATACAATCTTTGCTCTCTCGCTAAGATTCTTGAAAAGGTGTTTTACAACAACATTTTGGATAACCTTGCAACATGGTTTTAGATGAAAATAAAGTAATCGTACTGCTGTCTATAGATTGACCAGACACATTTGTAGCAATACAGGCAATGTTAATGTTACAGCCCCTTTATCCTTGGACATGAAGTGCACATTTTTAACAGTGGACCATAAGTTGTTACTTAACAAATTAATAGCAATAGCTTTTGCTAGCAATGTCACAGCATGGGTCAAAATGACCTGATAGAACCTTCAGAGATGTAGGATGTAACGCCTAGTCTAAAAAGAACAATACCTGCTCAGGAGTGCCACAGGGATTTAGTCTTCGATTTTCACTTTTCTCTTTGTATGAATGACATGCCATGAGATCTCCCTCAGTTTAACTGTATTCCATATGCAGATGTCATTGTCTTATAAAAATGTATGTTCATTGAATGTATTTATAAAGAACTGCAATTGGATGCCTTATTACTATGGCACTCACAAGCTACTAAAACATTAGTCACAGATATCTGTAAAATAAATATCATGCAGTATGCACTTTAAAAATGCTGGTAGCATTAATAATTCAGATCACTCCAGTACACCACTGCCAAACACCACCTCATGGAGATATTTCAGCCACACAGTTAGGTCCAAAGGTTTGTACCAGGCTATAGGTCTGTAAGGACATTTGAAATGTAGCTAGGCATTCCTAAGATGTTTTTAGCCCTTGTATTATAAGTATGAGTAACTCAGAGCCTTTGTATTTTAAATAAGAATAGCCTGGGGCCCATATATTTAAATGCTACCCCTATCCATGTGGGTAAATTTGTGGTTTATCATGCATTCATCCAGATTATGCTTAAATAGAGTAAGAGACATACTTTGCTTTATGTGTAGACAAAGACGATTCCAGAGAAGTAGTATTATCAGTGGAAAATATCTATCTCACAAACATGCTCTATTTATGTTGCAGAAGAGCTTAAGATCTCTTGAGTGTGTTTTATGCCATCATTGGACTTCCAGATGTGCAGTAAATCTGAAAGGTTTGGTTCATTTGAGTCTTTACAGGCAAGACAGAGATCACCTCTTATTAACTTGTAAGATACCATGAAAAGCAACTGGGCTTTGAGACAATCCATGTAGCTTTTATGATTTAGGCCCTTGATTTTTTTTGTTGAAAAAGCATTGTAGTCATTCAAGCTGTGTTCAGTGCTTAGAATGGTACATACTGTAAAGGACATTAAACTCAATGATTGACCTAATAAGTGCCAAATACATTTGAATGATCACATTCCTATGTATGGGAGTCATACCCTTACCAATAAGCTGTACAGTGAAGAAGGACTTTCTCACAATACTGAATACATGGTGATCAAAGGGCAGGACATTGCCTGCATAGTTGTCCCAGTTCCTAACAAACTGGATCAGTTTTCAGGGATATGTTATTAATATAAGTACGCGGGATATAGGGGTTGATGAAAGTTACTATTGTACAATTTTTGGCATTTAATTTTAGCCCATTATTTTGACACCAATTATTTGTTTGGGAAAGGCTCTTTTGGAGGATCTTGTTGTCTTCTGGGGAATTTATGATGGCACCAAGTATATATTCATCTTCAAAGTTAAGCTCCTTAACACTAGCTTTGACCACCAAGACGTAGATGCCAAAGAGGAGTGGCCCAAAGGCTAAACTCTGGGATACACAACTAGTGACAGGAATTTTTGAAGAGGTATAGAAACCCACCCTAATTACTTTGGCTCTCTTAATGAGTCAGTTTGCTATCCAATGAGTTGCATTAAGATTTACATTTAGATAGGTGACTGTATCAACTACACCAGAGTCCAGGATGGTGTTGTATACCTTTGTGATGTCTAGCTATGTGGTGTGTTGTGGTTTTCTCTCATACATTGCTTCAGTAACCTTCTCAAAGACATTAGCTATGTTAATTAGGAAGGATCTAGCCTTGACAATACCGAACTAGCTAGGGTCAAGGATATGTACGACGCTTTTATACATATTTATTAATTCCATAATGATTCTTTCAAAAGCCTTACACATAAGCCTGGTCAGATTTATGGGCCAATTACTACCTGTGTCCATTCATGTCCCACCTTTGTGCAAGTGGATGACTGTTGCTGTCCTCCATTTGTCCAGCACAAAGTCTCTTTGGAGACTGATGCTGAATACTTGACCACTAACATGTCATTTGACCCACACACTAAATAATTATAAATAGAGCTTTATCCCACCTGAAATGCTCCTGTTGAACCTCCATCTTACTGGCACCCAGAAGGGCCATTGCAAAGCATGTACTAATGCCCATACTAGAATCTATTCTTCATATTATTGCACTGTCCTGTAACCACAATACAATTTTGCTCAAATCTACAAAAAATAAAATCCTTTGATTTTTTTCTCCACTCTGCTAAAAGCGAATGTCACTACACTACCATAACCAAACACAATTGGCTCCAAGTACAAGCAAGAGCAGCCTTGTAGCTCCTTCTCCTGCATAGTGTCCAAATACAGCTTCTGACCCACACTAAATACAATATTGTTTCACAGGCACCAGGCCTACCATCCCTAAAGTTCAGATCAACTCCAACTTGTTGGACTTCCATTTAAATTACAGATCACAGAAAGACCATTTGCTAAAATGGCACCTGCCCATTAGACTGGCACATCTGAAGACATAAAGAACTGTGACAAAGTCACAGCATTCAAAAAAAAATCTCAAATAACACCTGAAAGAACAAAACAAATGCTCATGCTTTAGAGATACTGGGTAACTTATTGCTGTGTATGCTGCTTATTTACCCACTCTTGCTTTATTGCTATCTCCAATGACAGTTAATGATTAACTCTTAGCTAGATTCAAATGTATTCAACTGAATTATGTTCCGTAGTGCTCTTATATACCCAGTCTCTATGATTGTGTCAAAGCACATTATTTATACCACACTCTGATATTATTATCTTAGCCTGTATCTCCTTATTTCCTGTGATGCACACATTGTATAGTATGTTTGTCTGTTTATAGTACTAATATGCTTGTTTAGACAGCATACAATCTTAATGTTTTAGTCTGTTCTGATAGGTTTTTATAAAATCCTAACTGTTCAAAGTAAAGGAAAAACAAAGGAGCAGTGGCCTGACAAGCATACATTCTAAGATCTTAAAGATTCTCATGGGTTTGCTTGTATATCACCTGACAGGGCCTGAAGGCCTTATACACAGCAACAATGATGTTCCAGTGGAATGAATGGTGCTGATGCTGGTTCTGAAGAGAAGGGGCAAAATGTGCCTCAAGACACTAAAAACACAGGCTGGACATCACGTGCTGGGCAAAAATACTGATAGTCATCCAGACCGAGTCTTTTTTTTTTGGCAGTGTTATAGTAAAACCTCACAAATGCATACTGGTTTGCCTTTGTAAAACCTTTGGCTCAATCCAACATGGCTAACTGATGGGCAAACTAATTTGAGAAGGACTGGGACTGAAGCTGGTACAGCTGATAGCCAGGTGACTGAGTGGCAGTAAACAGAGGGTAGCAGATATTGTTAAAGGAAAAAGAACTGACAAATCGAGTTCACTTTGGAGATGGTTGTGAGTTCTCTAATGTTCAACATCTTCTTATCACAAAGAGAGTGGAGAACATGATCAAACTATTTAGACAATAAATATAAGATTCGCAGAAAGGAGGTGGGGGGGGGAGCAGCCCTCAAGTAGAATCCAGTAGAATTCAAGAGAATAACAGAATGAGAGAAGTATCATCTAAAGTGTACTGTAGAAAAATGTAAATTACATCATCTGAACTCTAAAAACTCAAAAGCAGAATTCCACATCAGAGCAGTAACCTTAAATGTAGACATAAAAAAGATCTCAGTGTGATAAATTCAGAAATGAGCAAGCAGGTAGAAGATAAAAAAGGCTGTAGTGAATGCTACTAAAATGCCAGGCTGTGTCCTTAGATTAATATTTGCCAGGAAAATTGGGCATATATTCATCTCTACAGGTGTCAGCTGGAACACTGCACTTATCTCTGATGTGCTGAATACAAGAATTAGAGATACACACTACACCACTGAGCTAATTAGTCACTCAGTCAGTCATTCAATCAACAATCAACAACCAATCAATTAATCAGTTAGCCAGCAAGTTTAAAACCAGCCAGTCAGGCAGTCAAACAATTATGAACCAACCAATTAGTCAGTGATCTTTACAAACATAAAAACCTAAACAGAGAATAATATATATCTACATTAGATGGATAATGAGGCAATCAGACTTACTATGAGTAGTTATGTCTCATTTAATTAAAACATGATTGCATGAATCAAAAAAATTCCAAAAACCTTAGGAGAATATAATGCAAATTACTGACAGTCTCAAGGTCATAAAAGACAGAATGACTTACCCAGTGACATGGGGCCATGCCCCCCCAACTCTGTGCTACATCTGAGGTCACATAAACTCAAAGAAGAGAAAGAAAGATAGTGAGGGGAAAAAAAGTAAAAAAGTCCCTGTTTTCTGAAGCTCAACATCAATTAAACCAACTTGACAATCTCCCACTTAGAATGTACTATACTTCAAATATCTGTAAGATAACAAACAATTTCTTGGTGTGAACTAGGGGGTGAGGCGAAGGAGGCAGCTGCCCTGGACACAAGCTGGCATTGCTGTAGACTGCAGAACCAGTGCATTGAATACCCATACTGTATTAATATGCTTGGGTTTAGTGCTAAACTTTATTTTCCTTTCTTTTTTTTTTTTTTTTTTGCTCATTAACTTTGAGTTGAAGGGCACCAATTTGAGACTCTATGCACAATGCCAAGTGAGCTGGCTATGGTTCTGCATGAAACAAACTACTGAAGAGAATGCCAGCACCAAAATATGCTTTATAAAAGAACTACATCCTATCACACCTGTGTATATTGTCCAATGTAAGGTAAGCCATTGGGTCTACTACTAATTACCGACACGACGATTCCCCGACGGAAAACTCCCCGACGCCAGATGACCGACATCACACAAACCCGACAACGCAAAACACCGAACACCATTACACCGAACACCATTACACCGACACACGGAACGTAAACAACACACGACACTACATAACATACACACTAGCCCTGACCCAAACCCTAACCCTAAGGTCCGACACTATCGCACACTTCACCTACCTGCACCCTAACCCTAACTCACTTAACCCACCCCTAGCCCAAGCTCCGACTCTATCGCACACTTCACCTACCTGCACCCTAACCCTAACTCACTTAACCCACCCCTAGCCCAAGCTCCGACACTAACGCACACTTCACCTACCTGCACCCTAACCCTAACTCACTTAACCCACCCCTAGCCCAAGCTCCGACACTAACGCACACATCACCTACCTGCACCCTAACCCTAACTCACTTAACCCGTCCCTAAACTACAGTCCCTCACTAGCACACACTTACCTTACCCGAACCATACCTCCGACACGAACACACACTCACCTTTCCCACAGCCTAACCCGACATCCCACAATCTCGAGCACTTACCTGACCGCTCCTAACTCCGTCACCATCGCACACTTACGCCGCGATCGCACATTCCCTTGTCGGTCTTTCCGCTGTTGGCAAATCACCCTGTCGGTACACTTACCTGTCGGTCATCTGGCGTCGGTGAGTTTTCCGTCGGGGAATCGTCATTTCGGGCATTAGTAGTAGACCCAAGCCATTACATATATTTGGTTTGCTTTCATTGAGATTAACAAAAATATCTCCAGGAGAAAACAATCCCCAAAGACTCTAATATGTGAGATTGCTAAGTAGGCCATGAGACTGGCTTCTAAACGTTGCCTAGTTTACCCAGTAAAGGGAAGTGGATTAGCGATCCATGACTCATACCTTTGTGAGAGGAGGCAGTGGTGTGAAATTTTGGTAAAGAATAGCATGACCTCTCCCGTCTAGGACCCATTTATTTAAATGGCAATCTACATGGTAATTATTTTGCTAGTATGGTTACTTGTCCTGGCAAAATAATTATACCAACGTTGTTGAAGATTATTGCACTAGCAAAATAATTAATGTGTTATGAGCTAAAGATTTTTTTAAGTAAGTTTCACACTGAATTTAAATGAAAACAAAAAGATTGCATTTTTATGCAGTGGAACATTAATTCTAGACCTGCTATTATGGGTTAGACCAGAGGTGCATTACTGCATGAAGAAATGTTTTATGTGGAAATGGGAGCAGTGTAAGTACTAAACTACTATTTTCGGTATGCAGGGTGTGTCACCTATGTTTTATACAAGTAGATACAATTGTACTTAAGGTAGTATGCATAACGACTTTGAAAGAGAATGCATCATTAGCTTATGTAGCAAAGGAAATGGGCAGTTCCTATCATTTCTGTTGTAAAAAAGGAAATCACTATACATATTTGTGTTGATTAAAAGCTGAGTATAAATCAGTTGCAAATACTGGTATGTACCCTCTGTCTAGAGATAGAGAGGGAGAGAGAAAGAACTGATGGCCATGCTGAATGGCGGAACATTGCTTTCTAAGACACACATCTCAATACAAAAAAAAAACATTATTTAACTTGATTCTAAAATGTTTGTGATGACTGATACACATCTATTATTGTGTATAACATCTAACAATTCTGTGTAAGATCAAGGAACACCCATTTTTTTCAAAGACTTATGGGAAATCTTATGTAAGGATTTGAATGAAGCTGTATACATGAATGATTTGCTGATTACTGAAAAGGCAGAAAGTGGCCATCTTATTAGCTTACTTAAAGGGCTGCAAAGAACACAAGAATATTGCATGATATTTAAACCTCAAAAAATCATTTTCTTACATCACAGATTGAATATCTGAGGCATGTTCTGGACAAAAATTAAATCCATGCTGCCAAGGCTTGCTGATAAGTGTTGATAATAGCTGTATAAATAAGTTATTGAATCTGATACAACATGAGTTGTGAGAAACACAATAGAAGCAGGTTCAATTCTGACCAAGCAGGAATAAAAAGTAGGTTTATCAGTGTATTCATGTGATAAAATATAAACATGATTACTAGTAGGTTGAAAGAACTGCAGATTAATCTTAGCCATACCATTGGCAATTAAAAATGATCAAGTCTTGTTAAGGGATCTGGAGAGGTTGTATTAAATAATTATGTAATCGACTTGCTGGCTTACATGGTTGCAGTATTAAGAGAAACAGGATGCATTTGCTCAGTATTGGTGTTGGCTATGATGGAGAATAAGAATGAATCCAGCGCTCTTTACTAATAGTTATTAAACATGAGTTTTAAGAACTAAGCTAGACTATTTGTTCTTTTACTAATTACTTTTATTTCAAATGATTATACCATTATCATTTTTGAAGAATGTCTGCTATTTTGCTTTTAATATGCCTTTTGAAATACCAAATGCAAATTAAAACCAAAAAATATCAGGAATATCAGTCTGCCAAAACAACAGCAGTGCTTTTTTATTTTTTTATTTTTTTTTTTTTTGTTGTTATCAAGGAGCAAAACTTATTCTTCAATAATTCCCAGTGACTGGAATTTGGGAATAAGTGTTAGAACCTAGGTGAGAAGATAAACCTAAAGCTGCTTTATCAGTTTATTCAGTAGGGTTCAGTCTCTGAAGTTGTTTTAGGTGGTGAGATAAACATAATGCAATTTGTTTATTTTGTTTGTTACCCGTTAAGTACAAATTGACAATACTTATTTTCTTATTTAGTTTGGGAAACTCATAGACTGACAAAATTGGAGTATCATTCTCTAAAGAGATTACTAATCATCCAGTTTTACTAAATGCAGTAATATAGTTTTTCTACGGATAATTATGTTTCGGATTTTGGAGCAATTCCTTTTTGCATGACATCTTACCTACCATGGTCTATGCTGCACTGTGTGGCCATCATATAGTAACATATTAACTTATTGACATAACAGAGGACTGCCCAAGAAACCATAAAACTTGCTGAAAACCATTGCTACATTAAACTGACCATTGTCATTAGTCATTCATTGTTGAAAAGGCAAAAAGGGACATGCACACCAAGGTATTTTATTAGGGAGAGGTACCACCCCTCACTTTTAAACATAGGTCAGATATACATACATACATGAATATAGACTTAATTACACATACATATAATCCATCCACCCAGTCCTAATAATGGAATCGGGTAATATTCCACATTGCCTGCGCAGGTACCAATCTCCCTCATCAGACAGACTCTTATTCCTATTTGTCCTGAACATTATTGGAAATAATTCACCTCCAAATGAGCCTCCTAAACCCCAAACAAACAGTAGTGACACATGCCATGCCATTTCATGCAATACAATAAATGTAACACAATACTGTGAACCATTCCATTTCACAAACCATTGTCCAGTATGCCCAAAGCAATAGAGAGGATTTGTAGCTTCTGCAGCTCATAAGAGTATTATTTGAGTATGAGTGAAATGTATAATAATTTAATTCATATGTCTTGGGCTAGCAAGAATGCTTTTGATGCACTGAAGACAGGAAGGAATAAATGTCTGCTATTATACCCAGATGGCTACAGCTATGCATACTGTTCTGGACTTGTAGAATCTTTTGACCTATGAACATTATTAATACTTGTAGGAAGCAGAAGTTGACTACTTAGTGTATGAACTAAGGAGGACAATGATCATTGCATGAGCTGACAGGTTAAGGATGTGAGTTGTTAACAAGCTTCATCCTATAGTTAAGGGTTCAACACCCTCATCCTCCATTTGTTCACAATATAACTGTATGCAAGTTTCTTAACTAGGCAGTGCTTACTGATCAAAAGGTACTTGTTTCTGGTGGGATTACCTCATTAACAAATTATCATATAAAATAAAACTGCATATGATCTAATCTCAGAGCATTTGCTCTGTGGAAGCTAGCACTGTCTTATTTAACATTACCGAATCCAATGAAGCCTTGTCTTTATATAGAAATAGACACCCCCCCCCCTTTGAAGGTGCCATGCATGAGGATTTTTATGAACATCTTCATATTACAGTTTTCTATAAGTTCATGGTGTAAGCAATTGTCTTCACTATGTGGATGTCTTGAGTTCATGCTTTCTATTTTATAAGCACTATTTGTTTTTATGGATGTGTTTCTCATTATAAAAGGCAAACTCAACAAACATTTTTTTTTTTTAATTTCATCTTCCCCAAAAGTGGTAATCCATTGAATTGTAAGGTCACTTGTTAATATTGTCTGCTTCATAATGTTCTAAACCAAACAGAAGTTTTTATTCATTTTCTTGTAATGTGACCACATTAAAAGGAAAATGTTGCAATACATATTAACAGCACTACAGTAAGAAGGAATGTTCTTTCTGTACATTTTCAAACATTACCCAAATTACCTTTTGCCTTTTTGCCTTACTTACATACATAATTTAATATATTTTATTTACTTACATAATCATAATAAAATGTATGAAATAAAATCAAGAAAAGTATTTAAAACCCCTAAAATCCATACAGTCCCAAAGTTAGATAAGCATATAAAGAATTAAGTATAAATGACCTTGTAACAGGTGCATAAAGGACTTACCCTACTAATAAAAGAACACCTGCATTGTCCACCTCACATCAGAGATCATTTAACTGATCTTCTTTTTTGCTTTTTTTTTTCATTTTAAATGCACCACTGCTCAGTAGCTGCCTGTCTAACAAAGAAAGCTGCACACTGAGTTTGAAGCTGGAATTCCTATATGCCTTGCTCTGATACAAGATAAGGCTGCATGATATCTCTGTATTTTCAACAAAGTCCTGTTCATACAGAAACAAAGCCTTCATTTTCATGCTAAAGCACAGCATTCATTGTCACTAAATCCCTGTTTTCCCCTCTGTATTATTAAAGGCATTCAGCTCACTAGTGCCAGTCAGGATATCAGATCAAGCTCAGGTAACCCTATCCACCAATTAAATGCCATTTCCTCTTGGGAACAAAGCAAGAACAGGAACAGCCCAGAGCACCAAGACCTTCTTGTCTCCTGAGCGAGATGTAAACTGAAAACAGTCACACTTATGTCTAAAAAACACAGCACATGCCTTAGTTCCCTGCAAATAAGTGAGTCTGCATATTAAGAAAATAAAGTAACAGTTTACATCAGGGCAGATTTTGTGAGTTAACTGTTAACATATCTCTTCAAGGAGTTAAGAATGCAATGTTTTTGTAATATCAGTTAAGCATGCAAGCTGCCACAATGTCCACAAACATGAAAAATGTTGACATTATAGTGGAATGGAGGATATGACAGAACTGGAAAAAATACTCCAGAAACAAATGGAAAAGATGATTTGATTAGCATAATGCTGTATAGTTTGCTGAACTAAAATAATGGAAATAATTTCTGTGGCACTTATTGAAGTTTTTTAGGTAAGATTTAAACAAACTACTAACATTAGGAGACATTTCAAAAAGGGGAAAGCACAGCAATCACCAAAATAAATTAGATACTGCTTGCAGGTACTATTTTGCAATTAATTCAAGCATTTTTTATTTTCAATATTATTAATACTAAGTAAAATATAATTTTCTCCATTCTTTACTAGTCACCTACTGAATTTTATGGCTGACATCCACTGGTAACAGTCTTATATGCTTATCTACTGCAAATTTTAATCATATGTCACATTACAGAATATTTAAGAGTACCTTCCTATCAGAGCACAGAGAATATTGATAGGCATAAATGTCTGCATCAAGCTGTTTGCCAGAGCAATACTGCCACCCTCAGGCTTACCAGCACATGACAGACTACCTATGCACCTCAAGCTGCACAGCACTGATTAGGACATGCCATATACCACTCAGCTCAGCTATGTCATAATCTGAACATATACCATCCCATATGGTGAACAGAATACATTACAAGAAATTACTAAGAACCCTGGTTATGATCACGTTTGTTTAATTTTGATGCACGAACTTGGAAAGTAATTTTCAACTTGTCAAATTCATTTATTTATTTTATTTATTTACATTTCTTTACCGGGAAATTCCAACTGGGCACAGGTCCCTTTCAGTGCTAGCCTGGGGAGAAAAGCTCCACAGAACAATAAATGAGCAGAAGAGTACATGAAAAACAATTGAATATACATACAATAGCAAATAATACATACTGCAGCAAACATTAGCTATACATACAATATAAAACATAATAATGAACAGATATACCAATATCTAGCTAACGGCTAGAAATAAAGGTAGGATGTATATACAGATAGTTCTAAGCTCAAACAGATGCTATTCTAAACTCATATACCTAAATATTATATATAAATATTGCACTAAACTCAAGCAGATATAAAGCAGAAGCTCCACACGAAGGTGAAACAAGCAAGAAGGGCTAATGGGATGGAAGGGAAAGATAAAGGAGTAAGAGAGGAGACTGAGTGAGTAGTACACGTGGTAGTGAGAGGAAGCTAGGTGTAAGTCAGTTGGATATGTATTCTGAGTTGAGATGAAGTGAGGTAGTTAGACATGTTATAACAGGTCTGAGAGACTGAGTGAGGAGGGAAGGTGAGGGTAAAGGGTGAGATAGAACCTGCAGAAGAAAGAATGCAATGGTCAGACAGTGTAAGGCATGGTGGCTAGGGAAGGGGAGAGGAAGGAGAGGTAAAAGGAGGATTACTATTCGGGAATGGTGCATGGGCATAACCAGAGACTTTTTAAGTGAGTTTTTAGTGCAGTATTGAAATGATTGCAAGAAGGTAGTGTGGTTACAGAGGGAGGGGGGTTGTTCCATAATCTGTATATGACACAGGAGAATAGTGCCTCCCCTGCTGAGTTCTTGGGTTTAGTCACTAGAAGTAGATTTTTGCTTCTGGAGCGTAGAGGTCTAATGGAGCAGTAGGGCTGGAGAAGGTTTTGAAGGGATGGGACTTTAAGAGGATGGTTTATTAACTTGTGAGCAAGGGAGAGTTGATTCAGGTGAAGAAGTTGAGGGAGTTCAAGCCAGTCAAGTTCTCTAAGTGAGATGCAGTGGTGGCTGTGATAAGATGCACCAGTGCCAAACTTAGTAATTTCATTGTATCAAGCCTTGAGCTTGTTTAGGTCTATTTATCTAAGGTGGGTAAGTATAAGAGAGGTGTAGAGTAAAGTGGAGATTAGGTGGTAATTGGAAACAGAAATTCTGGCTGTCTTTGTGAGGAATTGTTTGTTTCTGTACAATGCACCTAGTTTTTGTGAACCTTTTTTTATGGCAAGAGAAATGTGAGTGTCAAATTTGAGATTGTTATCAATCTCAACACCAAGTAGTTTGGTGTGTTCTGTTGGGGAGATGATGGTATTGTCTTTGGCTAGAATATTAAAGTGGGGGATAACTGGGTTAGATTTAGTGGGATGGAAGATAAGGAGTTTAGTCTTGCTTGAGTTGAGCAATAAGTGGGCATTAGATAGCCAGTTTTCTACAGATGAAAAGGCTTCCTGTGTGATCTTGTGAAGTTCAGGTATAGTTGGGGCTGAGCAGATGAGGGTGGAGCTATCTACATACTGTATAAGAGAATCATGCTTGGTGGCTGTGAATAGATCATTGGTGAAGAGTGAGAATAGTAGAGGACCAAGGTTAGAGCCTTAGGGGAGCACCGAGTGTTACAGAAAGTTTAAAGGGGATAGGTCATTATGAGATACAATAGATTGTTGGTGGCCAGTTAGATAGCTATGAAACCAATCAGTAGCTGATTGGGAAAATGATAGGTTAGTGAGAACAGAGATTAGTAGTTTGTGTGAGACCATGTCAAAAGCCTTGGATAAATTCAGAAATATAGCAGAGGAAAACAGGCCATTGTTTTTATGATGAAGGGTAGCATTAGTGAAAGAGAGAAAGGTGGTAGTAGTGCTGTGGTATGGCCTGAAGTCATGCTGGGTGCTGGAGAGGAGGTTATTAGCTAAGAGGTAGTCTAAGACTTGAAAATGGATGCATTTCTCAAGTATCTTGGAAATGGAGAAAGGATGGCTATGGGGTGGTAAGTGGAAAATTCAGTGGAGGAGCCACCTTTATGGAGGGGAATGATGTGGGATATTTTCCAGTGTGGGGACATAGCTTTCTGATAAGGATTATTATATATCCTTATATAGGACATATATAAGGATTACTATTCTTGTCCTGAAAAGAAGACTGACTTCTTAAGCAATATGACAAATCTAGTACATAATCACAAGTGATAATTGCACTTACTATTATTACTAAATATTAGAAAAAACTGTGATTTTGTCCAATAGATATCACTGCATATTAAAAAAATGCATTCAAAAACTTCGTACACTTATGGTGCACAGTGTACATTTGCTATGTTATACAGATCAAGCCCCTCAATGATAATAATAAAAGGCAGCTTAGAAAAATATGTCTCTATGTTGATTATATGATCACAATGAAATAGTAAACATCAAAAAAACAGAATCTGTGTTCTTTGGAACCTCACAAAAATGCCAAAAAAACTCCAAAAGACTAGCCTAGTTTTCTCAACAGCCAAAATCATTGAAACTGTACTGATGTATATATAGGTCCTTTGACACATGGTTATAGTCTAGTTAAACTTAAGTACCATATCCAACTCAAAAAGAAAAATAAATATCCTCTTCTGGTAAAAAAAAAAAAAAAAAACCTGATCCCACTTCCTCCAATGATCAGAGCAGCCATAAGTATGGGTGTTCTGATTCCTCACTTAGACTACAGACTACCTTACTTGTTTTCACCTCAGCCTCATGTAAGAGCAAAACCACTGCACAAACCATTTCAAACAGCTTATCTAGATTTATAATCCTCTCAGCACAAAGAGAACATCACTGCTTATTGTTAGCTAAGGATAAATGGCTCCTAAACAAGCAGAGATGCACACTTCTGCTGGCAGCCATAACCTACTAACTAATAGGTTTACATACTTTTCACTTTTTTTGCACGAAGACTTTCAGAAAACCATCCCATATAGCATATCTTCTCCAAATCTTTGACCCTTTACAGTAAACTCGATTCAGTAGATCATTAATTTTCAGTTTTGGGCCCTCCAAACATTACATTAATTTACAGTTAGTTTAAAATCTATATCAAGTTACCCCATATTCGGATCAGAGCTAAATAGCAAATCAGTGAAGACGCATAATGTAATGTTACCACTCCTTGTAAAGAATATAGTTACTGTAAATGATAACTAAGTTTTTACCTGTTACTGTATTTATCTAAAAATGAGCATTTTCCTGCCATACAAGTCCACATTATATGCTATAGTATACATTTTTCATTTCACTGTTTGCAATAAAACTATTGTCGAGTTTTGTTTCCAGGGTAAATGTGAAAATGGCCTGCTTGGATTAATGTTCTACTTTGGCTATCAAGCAAACAAACAAGGAAAAACAAACCACCAAACAAATAATAAACTAAGACAATTGTACTGGGTCTCTGAAAATAAGGAACTTTTCCCATGTCTGTTTTCCACAGGAAGCTTTGCTTACCATAGCAATGGGAAGAAATGGAGGTGGGGATGGGGTGGGATGGGAGATGTTATTTTCTAAGAAGTAGGTCAAAGGAAAGCAATATATGAAAAATGGTTAGAAAAAGCATGGATGAGTCAGGTCAGCTCAAAACAGGGAGACAGAGTAAGTGAGAGATCCTAAAAGTAGAGTGTAGAGTTAAAGGTAAGGCAGGAAAGAATATTATGGAGTCCAATGCATGCACTATGTAAAGGAGTAAATGTGGAAAAAACATTCATCCTTCACTGAAAGTGCTGTATACAGTTACTCTTTCCAATATAACAGTGAAATATATCACTGACATAGATTAGATACTTAACTACTTGACCATCTGGGCAGAAGTCCCATTTTCAGCAGAGGCCTCTGAAGAAAATATCCACATAAAATATAGTTTTGCAATAAATATTAGTAAAATCTTAAATATTTTAGCACTTTGTGAATTAGCATTTATTATTAATCTCTGCTTATCTAAAAACCGTGGTGGTGGTGCTGCGGTAGCGTTGTTGCCTCACAGTAAGACGCTGTCTGGTTCAATTCTCAGCTAGAGCGTCTTCTGCATGGAGACATGCGTGAATGGGCGTACCTTCGTTGAAGGCTGTGCGTCAGGCCTGGCAAGCCGGTACGTAAAAATCAACTGCCAATCATTAGCGGACCGGAGTTCTGCTGTGGCAACCCCTAATGAAAAGACATTAATCTCTGCTTATCTAGACACTAGCTATTATGAAGTCATGACAATTGTTTAAATCTTCCAATTGACTATAGACTATCATATATATTTTAGGTACAAGTATCTACTAAACTTAGAGGCCAACTAAACTTAGAGGCCAGCCTCTCATCAAAGACTGAGGACTATACCCAGCAAGTTGTCATTTCTGACTACCTCTTCACATAACCCCATACACCTTGTCCTATACAAACAGATAAGCCTTCTTATGTCAAGAGACTTTGAACAACAAAGGCCTCATATATGAATGTTTAGTGTACTGGACACTCAATACTTGCTTGGATCATAAGAAGAGAAAATTGATAGACCTCTCAGAACATGCATCTGAAATTAGTGTGAAGCTAGTATTGAACAGTATTCTACCATCACCAAGAATGATGATGTAGTGCAAACAAAAGACAAGTGACTTCAATTATTGGCTTAGTTACTGATGGCTAAAGGGATCAAATATATATTTCTGCTTTTGAGGAGATGGTCAGCAACCCTGGGTGTTTTGCTAAGGATTGTCTGCACCTTGTGGATTCTGCATATTGGTCAGGATCTTTTCCTCTCCTATAGTGCACACAATGTCTGTTTTATGCAATGTTTTTCTCCTACTTACATGTCTAATCAAAATCAAAGCTATATAAAGGTAATACTTCTCATTCCTAGAAGCCTAACCTATAGCATATTCTTTACTCTTGAAAATGTAGATATTTGTGTAGTTACTGGAACATGGTTCCAGAACAGCAACAGCAGGGTTTAACTGCCAACCACATTTCTGCACCCAAAGTCGAAAATGATGGTCTCATTGGGTGGGACATGTCTGCATTCCTAAGAAACCATCTTACCTTCAGACTCCTAAGCCAGGACAATGACTATGAACTTCTCCATATCCCTTTCATGGTAAATAGACCTGCATACCACATTATAGCCAACTATTGTACCCCCTCAATGTCATTTACTGCCCATGCGGCATATCTAAACAAAGTGGCGTCCTCATCTACCAAGTCTAATACTATTCTTATGGGAGACCAACTATCTCTCTATTGACTGGAAAAACCTCACCACCTCAAAAAAGGATGTCCAAAGATTCCTGGATTTTATTATTCCTGTCTTCTTAATCCAACTGGTTCAAGTCTCATCTGGAGGTTCAAAAATGCTGGATCTGGTTTTCTGTAACATTGCTACTGTACTTATAACACCTACAGTTACCACATCCCTTGTCAAATCTTACCACTGTTCAGTAAAACTCACTATGAGGGTAAAATCTGATTTACCACACAACCCTCTGTGTTTTGAGACTGTTCTAAGGCAAACATAATCCAGCTAACTGATGACTTGATGAAATGTAAGTGCCGTCATTATCTCGATGACTCCATTAGTAAATAAAAACAAAACTGTAGGAAAAAGTTTCCACAAGACTTATTAAAATGAAGCATACAACAATATGACAATGGTGGAGAACTGACTGAACTAATAAAGAACGGGGATATCTTATAATTCTACATTTTTAATTCAAATCTCAGATTTCCAGCGATATCATTAGACAATAAACCCTTCAAAAACATTCACTTATATAAATTAAAGCCATCTAACATGATTCCAAACACCAATCAAAAAATACTTTATCTTAAAACTTTTCTTCCTTAAATGACTTTTTCAATTAGCATTAAAATTAAGGCATGGGAGGTAGGCGTACATGCCTCCAGCAAAACTTGCCATAAATATTCCCTATTGTCTAACTCCAGGACCTTGCCCCTTCCCATGGTTATCTCTTTCACAAATTCAATCACATAAAACAAAAAAAAAAACTGTTGTAATTAGAATCAACCTTCCTATGCTTTTATAATGCACTTATTTGGTTTTGCATCATTATTATGAATGTATGCTTTGTTTTTAAGATTACATTTTATTTTCTTTTGTAAATGGATTCACAGGTCAAATGCCCTGCAGCATATATCACGTTTATAACTGCAAGTGAAAATGCAAGTGCCTCATAACATTTTCAGTTTTAATGCAAAAGAACGGAGGAGATTCTATCCCATACGTACACATAGTGCAATTTAACATTTGAAAGTGCACTTTCCTTTTACACCTACAGTGACTTTGTGTTCATACTCTTAACTCATTCTTTAAAAGATTCTTTACGTTGTTAAGTCTTTTATTAATAAAAGAAGGCTCTTGACCTACCCTTCCAAAAATGTCAAAATAGCAGATACATTCTTCCAGTTGTGGCTTATAATATGCTTAATAAATTGATCATCTCAGAAGATTCGGGCACTGATTTCCAGCTTCCATCACTCATCACTATCTCATTCAAATCTTTCTTTACCCTCCTTCTTACCCGCGGATATTGTATGTAATTCAATAATGTCTTGTGGACCGCCTCTTAATAAGAACCCAAACTATACCTCTACTTTGGAAATGTTATCCAAATAACCAGATCATCAGTGTATAATAAAAAAAGCATTCCTTGGTGAAAAACATCCTATGAGTTATTAAAGAAGGTACAAAAGGGGGGGGGGGCAGAAAAAATTATGAAATATTTATGGTAATGTGTCAGAAGTTAAAGATAGTCAGTTTACTCTAACCATGAAAGAAATTACGCCTCAGGTTGCTATAGGCCTAGATAAGAGCAAAATTATTCAGGTCATAGTTCCTTAATTTACAGAGCAATTTAATGTATTGAACAGAGTGAAATGCTTCAGAAAAGACAGTAAACACTTCCCGACTACCCTCATTCATGTGGACCACAATATTGTCAATAAGGGACAATGTGCTGGCATGTGTATTATGGTTTTTACTGAACCCATATTTGCTATGCCTAAGAAGCTGTTGCTCCTGAGTTATATATTAAGCTAGTCTGCTACTTTTATATTAAACATTTTAGAACAATTGTTTTATAAATACAAGTGGT
The DNA here is from genome assembly GCF_019279795.1 of Protopterus annectens. NCBI lineage: Eukaryota > Metazoa > Chordata > Ceratodontiformes > Protopteridae > Protopterus > Protopterus annectens. The sequence goes on from NC_056751.1 coordinate 1,123,653, forward strand.
CTGTAGCATTTTATTACTTTGGTGGGAACCTTGTAATGAAGAAAAATGGTACTGAAAGATATTCATATTTTAGGGAATGTAACAATTAGTAATGTTCTTGAAAATGAAATTTGGACAATTTATTTATTTATTTAGTTCCAGTTTGATTACTGGGGAAGTCCACTGGGCCAGAACGTGCCCATTTTCAGTGGAGGCCCGGGGGTGAAAAGCTCCAAAAGCAATGCGAATACAATCTGAGTTACATAGTGTTGAAGGTAAAAAAAATACATGTGTAATTACATTCATACAGTTAGTAAAAAGCAAATGCACACAGTATACCTCAAAAACATCATTAAGGAAGGTAGATAAAATAGATTTTCAGTAGTTCCCCATCAGAGCAGCAAGTTTCAACTGTCTGTAATGAAGAGATCTGAGGTTACATGATATTTACAATATTTACATACAAGGAGTAGAGAGAGAGAATTACTTAAACTGAGAAGTAGCTTAAGTTTGATTTAGTAGCAATGGAAAAATAATAGTTTTAGGGTAGTGTGAAGTGAAAGGATATAGAGGGTTCATAAGGGTAGTTAATTAAATTTAAGTGGGATGAAAGCAGGAACATTTATATTTAGAGGACAGGTAAGAGAAAAGTTGGGTTTTGAAGGATTCAGAGTTACATGTTGTTCTAAGTGAAGGAGGGAGAGAGTTCCATTTCCTGCCAAGAGAGTAGGAGAGAAGGAGTTGGCCAGCAGGGCAATTGGTTTTGTGGATGGCGATTAAATTTTGGTGCTCAGATCTTAGAGATCTGTTTGGGATGTACGGAGGAAGGATGTTTGTTAGGGCTGGGCATTTATCAGGGTAGAATATTAATTTGTGAGCAGTGGTTAGTTGGAGATAGTCTAGGTAGTTAGGGAGTTCTAGCCAGTTCAGAGTTTGTAGGAAAGGCAATGGTGAGTAGAGGTTTTAGATTTGGTTGCAAATTTAGAGATTTTATTATAGCAGATTTCGAGTTTAGAGGAGATGGAAGAAGACAGGTTAGTAAGGGGGCTCCATATAGTAGAGATGGTAGAAGATAGGTAATTGTTAAGGTATGCCTAGAGGAGTTGGAGAGAAAGCAGTTGTTCCTATAGAGCATACCTAGCTTTTGGTGGGTTTTCTTTATGTTTTGTTGTATGTGGTTATCAAATTTAAGGTGCTCGTCTATGGTGATGCCAAGGAGTTTTGCAGATGGGACCACCTCTATGGTAGAGTTGGTTTGGCTTATGATTTTGAAAGCATTTTTGTCGAAAGTGAAAGCCCTGGAGGGAGGGAAAAGAAGAATTTTAGATTTATTAGAGTTGAGAGAGAGATGATTTTGGTGCATCCAGTTCTCAGTAGTGGAAAAAGCTATTTGGGTTTTTGTCAGTAGTTCAGGAAGGTTAGGGGTGGCACAGACTAAGGTAGAGTCATCAGCGTATTGGATAACTGTTGTGTCTGGGATGGCAGAGTGTAGGTTATTTATGAAGATGTTGAAAAGAATGGGTCCAAGGATGGACCCCTGGGGAACGCCAGTGGGTGTAGGTAAGAAGGAGGAAGTAGAGTTTTTCCATCTGACAACTTGAGATCTGTCTGATAAGTAGCTGGATAACCATGATAGAGTATCAGGGGAGAGATGAAGGTTTGATAGATGAAAGAGATGGTGTTTGTGAGAGATGGTGTCAAAGGCTTTAGAAAGATCTAGCAGTACAGAGGAAACTAGTAATCCAGAATCCCTGGCTTGATTGACTGTTTCTAAGAAGGATAATAAGGCAGTAATGGTGTGTTGGGTGGGTGTTAGGAGGTGGTTCTGGGTTAAGAAAGGCATGAGTTGGTGGTGGACACTTTTTTCTAGGATTTTTGATAAAGGTGAGAGTAGGGCAATTGGGCGGAAGTTGGAGATATTAGTATTTTTGCCTCCTTTATGTAGTGGTAGAATGTAGGCTGATCGCCAAAGAATAGGAATGTATGACTCTTTTAAAGATCTGTTAATTAAGATGCTGATAGGGAGAGCAATACCTTCAGCAGCACATTTAAGGAAGGAGGAGGTGATGTTGTCAGGGGTACTAGAGCATGGCTTTAGTTTGGATAAGAGCCTTTTTATAAATGTGGTTGAAACAGGTTTCAGCTGGAAATTGAGAGGACAGTTAAAGGGGATGTTAGGTGTAAAGGAAAGAGAGTTGGATGTATTATTGTTAGGGAAGGATTTAGTTAGATTAGCTATAGATTCAGTAAAGAATTTGTTGAAGAGAGAGCTTAGATCTGTGTCAGTTATACTAGGGTCTGGGCAGGGGTTACTCCTGGATCCTGGATGGAGAAGGGAATTAACTGATTTCCATAACTGTTTTGGGTTCTTATTATGGTTGGACTGAAGTTTATTGTAGTAGTTTTTTTTGTCCAGGATGATTAGTTTTTTTGCTTGGTTGCGGAGTTGGGTGTATTGGAGCAGGGATGAAGAGATTTTATTTTTCTGGTAGAGCTTCCAGGATTTGTCCCTTTGATGCATGATTTGTTTTGTTTCTTTGGATAGCCAAGGGGCAGAATTAGCTTTGACTCGTTTGTTTCTTGGTGGGGCTAGGGAGTTAAGAGAATTTAGGAAGATAGAGTTAAATTGTTCTACAGCGTTGTCTAGAGGAAGAGTATTTAGGATCTGCCAGTTAGTATGTTTAAAAATGTTTGAGAAGATTGTGGGGTTGAAGTTGCTGAGATTACGAGTGTGGATGTAATGGTGTAGATATTGGATGGAGTTAGCTGAGCGGTGTATGAAAGTGGGGAGATGGTCACTGAAGGTGTCAGGGATAGTGCCAGAAAGAATTATTTTGTTTGGATGAGAGACTAGGATCCAGTCAATGATGGATCCTGGGGGATTGTTTTTTGTTAGGCCGGGTGGTTGAGTGGATTACTTGGGTGAAGTTGTAGAGGTTAATGAATTGGGAGGGGGAAGGAGAGTTGATTTTATTCCAATCAATGTTAACGTCGCCTAGAATGTAGGTTTCGAATTTGATTTCTGTTGAGGGCCAGTAAAGAATATTTTCGAGGGTAGTGATGTTGCCACCTGGGGATATGTAAAGGGAGATAATGCAGATGTTCTTATGTTTATTTAGTCATAGGAGACTGGCTGTAAGTTCAGCATTTTTGAATTGTGGAGTTGGGATTTGTAAAGGGATCAGGGAGAGGAGGTTAGAGAAGATTATTGGATTTCGAAACCAGGAGGTAAGATTTCAGAGTCGGCGATGTGAGGTTTTAGCCAGGTTTCAGAGATGGCTAAGATGTCAGGTTGGTTGTGGCAAATCCAAGCTTGTAGTTGGTGTATTTTTTTATTTAGGCTCTGAGCATTGATAGTGAAGAACTTAAGGGGGTTAGGAGAGGAAGCGGAAGAAAACATGGGAGGGGGACTATGATTGTTTCCAGTGGAAGAAAAAGGGGTTGGGGGGGTTGTTAGTAGTGAGGCAGGGGCCAGGGTTAGGATGAATATCACCAGATAAGACTAGGTCATTATTGGAAGTAACTCTTAGTCTTTTGGGTTTATGAAGTAAGAAGCTGTTAGGGGATGGGAGGAGTTTAAGAGTGAATGTTTTTGGTACGGTGAAGTTTTTGGGATGGAAAAGGTGCAGTGTTTTGGGAGGAATAAGAGCGGAAGATATGTTGTTGTAGTGGGTAGATAGAGATGGTTGTAGGTGAGTACAAGGGTTGGTTTGTATAGGAGGTAGGGAGAAGGGTATTTTGTGAGAGTAGGAAGTAGCATAATATAGAGGAATGAGTAGTACAAGAAGTGAGGATGGGACATAGATAGTATGAAGGATTTTGGATGGCATGTTCAGCAAAGGGAAGCTGAAGAGATAGATGTAGTGGAGTTGTGCAGGCAAAATGGGTAAAAGGATGGGGTTGGAAGTATTTGCAGGGGAGAGAAAGGGAATATATGTGATGAGAAGAGAAATATAATGGAGCGGGATGAGAAAGAGTGGGAGGGGTAGTAAGTAGAAGGACTATGATAGGTTAATTGGTAAAGTGAGGTATAGTGGGGTATGAGGGAAGGACTCTGATTAGTTAATTGGTATATGTGGGAGGACTTATGAGAGGTATAAAGGTAGAGGTGCTGGGAAATGGGGGCAGGGTAGGGGAGCAGAGTGAGACAAAGGAAGGAGAAATGTGAGGAAAAACAATCAGTAGAGTGCGAGAGCCAGAAGGTAAGTTTGCAGAGATATATTTTAATTTCGAAGACTGACAGTGAAATGGAGTTGAATGGAGATATGTACTAAAATGACAGTATAGAAGGGTCAGAGGCTTTGAGCTTAGAGGAGATGGGAATATGTGGAGTGGAGGAAGATGATAGGTAGTCCTGGGAGAATATAGAGGGAGAGAGCAGTGGGAGAGATATCTAGGAAACACTAAAGAATGAAAATAAGGTACCAAGTGGGAAAAAGTAGTAGAGACAGCAAAAAGGTAAAGGAGCGCCACCTAGTGGGCAGTTTGGATGAGTGTAACAGAGACACCTACGGGGAATATCCAGTTAGGGGATGGAAGGGGTTTATCAGTCTCAGCAAAGGGTAAAATAAAATATGGGAGGGAGAGTAGAGATAATTTAAATAGATAAGGAAAGGGGAAGAGTTGGCTGCTGGCTGGCCTGAACCTACAAAAAAGTATGTACTACCTTTACAAATTACAAGATGGAATAAAGCAGTATGCATACTTTCTCTGAAATGTCCTGGTAGGGAGCAGATGGGATTTTAGGTTGATTTAATGTCCCTTGTATATGGGTTCTCAGCATGGACTTCCGTTAGGGTGCATTCAGGAGGAGAAGGAGGATAGGCAGGAACACAAGTTTCTCTGAAATGTCCTGGTAGGGAGTAGATGGGATTTTAGGTTGATTTAATGTCCCTTGTATATGGGTTCTCAGCATGGACTTCCGTTAGGGTGCATTCAGGAGGAGAAGGAGGATAGGCAGGAACACAAGTTTCTCTGAAATGTCCTGGTAGGGAGCAGATGGGATTTTAGGTTGATTTAATGTCCCTTGTATATGGGTTCTCAGCATGGACTTCCATTAGGGTGCATTCAGGAGGAGAAGGAGGATAGGCAGGAACACAAGTTTCTCTGAAATGTCCTGGTAGGGAGTAGATGGGATTTTAGGTTGATTTAATGTCCCTTGTATATGGGTTCTCAGCATGGACTTCCGTTAGGGTGCATTCAGGAGGAGAAGGAGGATAGGCAGGAACACAAGGGTAGGAAACCGCAAACGCTAGAGCCAGGGATGCACAGCAGCCAGGGGCAGGACTATTGAATAAAGATCTGATATAGATCTGATATAGATATAGAATAAAGACAAGAAGCTGTTAAGGACTCTTACTGACTCTGATGAAAAACTGGGCTTGTTTATAGAAATGCTTGGGGTGAATGGACACACAAGACAAAAGCTTTACTTAAGGGGGAAACAATAATATGTGGGGATTAGATTATTTGGTCATCGATGGATATTTGGTACTTTAATATGACCAGTAAAGCACTTGATTGTGCACCAAAACAATACCATCACCCATTGATGTAATATGTTGGTTCTTTAAACAGACAGCAGAGATGTTCCTGAACAGCTTATGTTTTTTTTTGTCATCAATTCACTTTCAAAATTCTGTAAACAAGTCATTCAGCTGGTTAATACTTAATTTTCCTTATTACTGGATAGACATTTGTCATACAGCGGATATAAAAGGCTCAGCATGCCCTGTATGCCACATTTGCAGTCAGCCTAATCTAAAAACAACAGCAGTCTCTGAATAAAGGTTAATTTAAAAGGGGCAATTTAGCAAACTGTCTGAAGGCTCTGTAGGTAAATAAGCAGCTGCCATTTCATTATTTTTTAATGGAGTTAATAATGGTAGAGACACATAGAGATCACTAAAAAAAGACAAAGGAATGTGTGGAGTGGACACTCTAGGTAGGTGATGGTTAAGTCCATAGTACAAGTGGCTGATTTAACATTATCATTCTGAAACATAAATAACACCTTGCTGTGGATGAAGCAACCTGTTAAAGGTGAAACAGATTAATAAGAGTTCTTGTCGGTGTGTACGTTCACGCATTCATGTGTATTCACTTTTATTTATGTATTTATTTGTAGGTATTTTCATTTTAAAGAGTTTTATATATATATATATATATATATATATATATATATATATATATATATATGTGTGTGTGTGTGTGTGTGTGTGTGTGTGTGTGTGTGTGTGTGTGTGTGTGTGTATGTGTGTATATGGGCCTACTTCAAAAAACTGAATCCCAAAAGACTGAAAATTCAAAATACTGAACACATTTTAATGCAGGAGGCAAGTCCCCTGCACCCTCTACACCCCCTTCTAA